>NW_008633641.1:0-2834 GCF_000691845.1 Merops nubicus | reverse complement strand
ATTCTATGATTCTAAGATTCTATGATATATCACATGCGTCCACTAGGTTGTTGTTTATCATCACGTTATGCCAATTTCCCACGGGCATGGCTTGTATGTTCCCTTTTCTACCAACTGGCATGCCATCAATTGGGCATCCCACTAGACAAGTGGAAAAAGGGTTGTCAGGTGTAGATGTTGTCAGGCATAAAGTATCCAAACCAGATTGATTTGCTAATGTTACCTATATGTTTGTCTTTGTTTGCGGTGGTATCCATATGGCTACGGTGACCTTAAAATAAACTGTGATCAAACATATTAAACACTTAATTCTCCAAGATCTTAGGTGCCTATTAGTTCTACAAGAAATAGTGTCCTATTCCTACTTCTATCTAATGCACAAGGCACTAGAAGTCCTATTCAAGTAAAGTTCTTGATTACTAGCAATATTTACAATGAATAATGATATACAAAGAACACCGACAACAAACTGGGCACAGGCCAGTGCTTGCTGTGGTCCGGTTACAACTTGCTATGGCTGATTGATCAGGTTGTCCCCCTATCAGTGTCGGGTTTTGGCCATGTTTTTACCCATTTCGCTGAAATCCATCTGGTACCTTTACCTGTAACAACACAAGCATATCCTCTACCCCATGTTATTAAATGTACCAGCCCTTTCTACTGTCCCGAAATTGGATCTCGAATTTGGACCTGGACATCTTCCTCTATGGTGGTCAGGGCTGTTTTCATTCCCTGCAAACGTTTTACTACACCATGGATTTAAAATTAAATTTATTAAATCCACCATGGATTTACTAACATATCCCGGCCCATTGTCTGTCTCAATGCTGCTTGGTACTCCCAGGGCCATAAAGGCGGACTGCAAGTGTTTTCTAACATGCCGACTTGTCTCCTCAGTCTGTGCCGTAGCCCAAGCCATGTGTGAAAAACAATCAACTGAAACATGTACATATTTCAGGTTTCCAAATTCCGTGTCATGTGTCACATCCATTTGCCATAACTGCAAAGAGTGCAGCCCGTGTGGGTTAACAGCTATTGTAATTGCACGACCTAGTTGTTGACATTTTGGGCATAACTGAATGATCCCTTTTGCATCCGACAGGGTAAGTTGGAACTGCTTTGCCAAAACCTTGGCTGACTGGTGAAAAAATTTATGTGATTGTGATGCTTGACCCAGCCGATCTGGGAGCGGGCCAATTTGTGTGGCAGATAGTGTATCTTTATCATCCCCTCAAATCCTTGCAATGACAACTGTATTGGCAATGAGTGATGCGTTGCCCAGTCCAGATAACCTATCTGTAATGGGATCAAAATTACTTCAGGTTCTTGCCCACTGATTTCTACTATTCTAGCTCTGCCCTTTATAATTAGGTTTCCCAAACTTTCCAATCAAGTACTAACCTTTTTCTTGGGCTGGGAAGGTAAAAATACCCATTCTAAGATTTTCAGAGAATTATCCTCTTCTTGCACCCATTGCATGATAATCCCATATGAATGGTCTTTATGGTTTATAAAGGCAAAATCAATTTCCCTGTCCACCACTCGTCTATCACCATGTGCTATGGTTATTTTATCTACAATTTTCTCTAACGCTTGTTCTGCTTCTAATGAGAGTGTCCTTGGGGAGTTAATCCCTCCCTTGCCTCGCAATAGCTGTATCAATGGGGCCATTTCTTCATTTGATATTCCACACACATTTCAAATCCAATTTAGGTCTCCCACTAACTTCTGTGCATCATTCAATGTTTTCACATCGGTATGAGTTTGCAATTTTTGTGGATGAATCTGTGTCCGGGTGATTTCCCAACCTAAATATTTCCGATGTTCCACTATTTGAACTTTCTCTGGGGCTACTTGCAAAGCTCCCTTCCCCAGGATGTCGACAAGCACCTTCAATACCTCATCCTTGTTCATCTGGTTATCAATATATCATCCATGCAATGATAAATGATCAATTGAGGCCACCTTTTTCGAGCTACCCTTAATGCCCAATCAACATACATTTGACACATTGTTGGAGAGTTTTTCATGCCTTGTGGCAACACCATCCAATGATATCTTTTCATAGGTTCAGCTTTGTTGACACTTGGTAATGAAAATGCAAATCGCTCTGCATCCTGAGGGTCCAGGGGGATGGTAAAGAAACAATCTTTTAGATCAATCACCATTATGTCCCAATCCCGAGGTATCATACTCGGAGACAGTAAATCTGGTTGTAACACACCCATATCTTCAATGACTTCATTTACCTTTCTAAGGTCATGTAACATCCTCCATTTTCCACTCTTTTTTTGGGATTACAAATACAGGAGTATTCCAAGGACTTGTGGTTGGGACTATATGCCCTTTCTCTAATTGCTCTTGTACTAACTCTTGTAATTTTGCAACCTTTTCCTGTGTAAGCGGCCATTGATCCACCCACATCATGAGTGCCAGTCTTCCACTTCGGTTTGAGTACCGGTCGCTCTCCAATGGCCGCTACAGAAAAAACGAATTGCTTTTCTGCAAAACCATTTGACTTAATACATCTCGCCCCAAAATATTGACTGGAATGGGAGCTACATAAGGCCTTACAGAGCAGCGATTACCTGACTTGTCCTCACATATTATCCTTGCGCTCTGTTTGGTTGCCGATACTCCCTGTCACGAACCGATACTGGAGGGTACCAGGTCAGGATATCCCTGACTCGTGCCAAGTACAAATTGAGGCCAAGACACACATGTGGCGCACACCTCCCAAGGGGGGAAATCGAAGCCCCTCACCACACTCAATGATTCAATGCCAAGACCAGGGATATATATATTCAAAAACAAAAATTTATTTTGGAGAACAA
>NW_008633640.1:560-787 GCF_000691845.1 Merops nubicus | reverse complement strand
TTAAACCCTTCTGGTTATTCTCTCATGGAAAAACAAGGAATAGTCTTAGGAATTTGGGGAATGGGGGTTTTATACAAATGTTAGTGGATTGCTGCTCAAAATCTATATACTACTGTCAAAGAAGTGATGCAGCAGTGTGAAATTTCTTTGCAAAATAATCCCCGGGCAGGCCCAAAGGCCCCGTTAGGACAGATAGGGAAAGGCAATTATCCCGGACAACAATAGCA
>NW_008633640.1:0-280 GCF_000691845.1 Merops nubicus | reverse complement strand
GAGGTTACCAGGTCAGGATGGCCACGACCTCCTCCCCGCCCAGCGGGACAAGAGAGGGCTATAAATGAGGCCGAGATGTACACGTGGTGTTCACCTCTCAAGGGTAAATCAAAAATAACCCTTCACCATGCTCAAAAATTATTACCAAGACCAATGTCCATTATATGAACTGTGTAATTTATTGTGGGTTAACACCGGTTGAGGAGAAGAAAAAGGGAAAACGAAAAAGAAAACAGTTCAAAAGTTCAAAAGTACAAATTCCCAGTCCACAAGATGGCGT
>NW_008633639.1:12277-24929 GCF_000691845.1 Merops nubicus | reverse complement strand
CTCGCCCACCCGTCTGCCGCTCGCCTGCCGGCTCCCCGTTTGTCGGCTTTCCTCGGCGTGCCGTGAGCGAGCAGAGCGCCTGAATTATTCACTCCTCCTCGGCCTGCCCTTCTGTTGAGTTCCCCTTGGCGGGGCACCCTGCCAGCGCCCGGTGACGAGCTCATCGCTGTGCCTGGAGCAGGGGCACCCCTCGCCATGTGCGTTCAGGGGAATGGGGAAAAGGGGGGTGGCTGCAGCACCCAGGAGTTTTGTGGCCGTGGGTCCATCCATGAGACTCGGTTGCCCTGCGGTCTTTCTGTCCGCAGCGTAGGTGGGCACCAGCCCTTTCATTGCTCGAAGGGTTGTTGGCAGGTTTGTGCCTGTCTCTGCCCTCCAGCCACGCTGAAATCTGCCTGGGATCCCCAATGCTAATCTTTTCCTGCCATCTCTCCCTGTGCGGTATCTGGTATAGCTTCTCATCTGTATTTTGGATTTGTGGTATGGATTTCTCTGCAAACGACATCCTTATTTTTTTTTTTTTTTTACACCCTGTTTGGGGTTCTCCTCTGTCCTGCATCCCAAGTTTTCAAAGGTGGTTGTGTTTAGAAGCAATCACATTTCACATTTTCTGAGGAAACATTTCCTTTCTTCTTCTAATGGAAACCATTTCCCAGTTGTCTATGATGCTAGTTTTACTAATCTGAATAATTTTTTAGTTAAACGTTTAAAAGATCTCTACTGTTCACATTATCACAACTCATAAAACCTATAAAAGGCATGTTTTATATTTTGGGAGGAGATTATCACGTCTCTTTGCAAGAACTTTTGGGTGTATGTGTGTTTAGTACCATCTTTATTGTGTTGATCCTCTGCTTTGTTCCTCTGTGTTTTATTTTTGAAGCAATTACAGCAGGTGGCTGGTCCCTGGGGAAGCTTCCTTTGACCAGAGTGCTCTCTAGTCCTGGTTGACAGGGTCGGATGGAGTTTCAGGTCCTCCTCCTGGCTGCACAGAGGAGTATTTTTTCACCTCTAATTGGATCATGTAAATCAGCCCCTTCTTTGTCTCGCCCTCTTTGTCCAGCATCTCCTTCTGGTGATTTTGATGAATAAGTCAGCATTGACATTGGATTGAATTTTTGTTTAGTAGTTAGGTTGATGTTTAAAAACTAGTGTATCTGACTGGCAAAGTAGGGGTAGTAAGCGGAGTTGTTGACCAATAATTTCCCTCAAAAATTGACTTCTATAGTAAAGGTGATATGTAAATAATTGAGTACAAAATGGCAGGGGCTTTTTATTTTTTTATTTTTAATGTGTGGGTTTTTTTTTTTTTCAATCCTCTGCTGTAATGGCCCTCTGGGATTTTAGTGTTTGATAAAGTGCTAAGAGTTCCCTAGGGTCTGACAGACGCTGGAGAAAACAGAGCTCCCTTCCAGAGAGAAATTCAGTCCTTTCACACCAGTGCAAATGCTGGAGGGGTGCACCTCTGTGGGCTAGTGAAAAGCTTTTTCTGCTGAACACCAACCCCTCAGCCACAAGCAAAGTGTTTCAGAGTGGCTACTCGTCTCCCCAGCCTCAGTCTGCAGTGTGTGACTGTGATGGGCAACCCGAGGGGAAGGATGTCTGCTCCTCCTTTGACTGCTCGTACCTCTGAAGTGATGGCTGCAGTATCACTTGCTGTGGCTTCTCTGCAGCAAGCAGCAGAGGGAACTTTAAGTGATTCATCAGAGAGGGGAAACAAAACAAACACCAGGGAAACCTAGACTGTGTGTGTCCATGACCATTGGTGGGTTATTGAATCAAAAAGGCTAGAAGGAAGAGAGCAGAGGGCATAGTCACCTGTTCCATCCTTCATATGGAGAGAGGTTCAGTATTCCTTGTCAACAGAGGAGAGGGAAATGTCTGAAATGAGCTTTTTCCTATTGCTTTTCCAGTAGGATGAGGGGAAGGGAGACAACAAGTTGTGAAGGTGGGAAGCCTGCAGTGGTGTTCATGCAATGACCAGGGTGGGGTCTAGGGCTGCACTTCACCATTAGCACGCAGGGCTTGCGGAGCTAGTTTTGCTGTGGGCAAAGGGAATTCAGCCCTTCCAGAAGTAAACACAAAAGCTGAAGGACTGGGACTCATGAGTGGTGTGGCCTACATGCAGGTAGTTGGGAAGCTAAGCTTATTGTAAAATGTGGCTTCTAGGATGCAAGAGAGAGAAAGGATTTCCATTGTCAGTGTCTGGGGCCATACACCTTTTTGTGTAGTAGAAAGTTTAAGTTTTGGAGCTTATCCTAATTTTAGCTTTAGTAATGGCAGCAGGAGAAAGGGAAAACTTGTTCTTCCTCCTTCCCTCTGTTCTCTTCCCCCATGAGGTTTTTTGACTGTTTCCAGAGGGGAGCAGATTTCCAGCTCCGATCGAACAGCGTTTGGGAAGAGGAGCAATCTCATTCACTCTGTGATTTGCGTGTGTTCAGTCCTTCTCTCCTGAATCTGTACGGCGCCTTTCTGTGTGGCTAACAGCTTTCCCATGTAGCAGCATCTGTGTGACAATTCCAGCATCTTTTAGATTTTCCTTTTTTTCCTTCTGCTGCTGCTGCTTTAAAGCTGCAAGTAATCCTCGAGGAACCAGTGCTGTTTTTCAATAGATTGACTGATGCAATGCTGTCTTCATATGGGATGGGATTTGGGAGGCTCATTTTTTCACTCAGGAGGATTACAAGCTTCATTTTGCCACAAACATTTGTACATGGCAGGTGGTAATGTTGGTGCCTCAAGACTTGACTTTTGGCACTAGGAAGATGCAATGCAAATTCAGCAACTTTCTGTGGCCTTTCTTCCTTCCTGTGACATATCTAATGCTACAGAATTCTCACTAGTGTTGGTCATTGCCTAGAATGTTTAGAGGTCTGTTATGTTTCAGTTTTGGTCAGGTTCATTTGTGTGAATGCACACAAATCTGTTTTATATACAGAAAACTTTATCATCCGTAGTCATAGTTTGAGTGGTTTCTTCTAATGCATTAAGCACTCTGGCTGATCTAATGAGATGATGTTTGTTCTTTCCTTTTTAGTAAAAGCAATATATGCTCCTTCAAGATCAGTTTTTGAAGATTTCCATCCATTTCTTAACAGAAAGGTTTTGCTGTGGTGTTTTTTTTTTTTTTTTTTTTTTTTTTTTCCCCCTTCCTTTTGCATGCTGCTTACCATTCCAGGGAGGTCTGTGGTGCTCCAGAACAGTCTGTTTTGCAGTATGACCTGTGCAAATGTTCACACTGAGATCTGCTGAGCCATTTGTATGGAGAGCTGCAGTGGTTCAAGGCATGAAATTGTCAGCTGCAGTTTCTGTGTGATTTGGAGTTTCAGAAAGCTGAAGTTTTGTGCTGTCATTTGTCACCAGGCTGTAACCCTGCTGAGAGGGAATGAAAGCATTAGTCATTGAAGCCAGGTCGTGTTTCCAAGCTGGGGTGGGTGTTCTGAGGCCTGAACGTGTGCAGGTTTGGAATGTGTGTGGATCTGGGTACCTAAGACCACAGGTCCCTTCGATAGCTCAGCTGGTAGAGCGGAGGACTGTAGAGGCAGAGGCGGGGCCTGCAGGAATCCTTAGGTCGCTGGTTCGATTCCGGCTCGAAGGAGATGCCAAATTTTTTTTAATAGGACGAGGGGGAAATGGCCCCAAGTTGAACCAGGGAAGGATTTGGTTAGATATTAGGAAGAATTTCATCCCTGACAGAGTGGTGAGGCACTGGAACGGGCTGCCCAGGGAGGTGGTGGAGTCACCATACCTGGAGGGGTTCAAAAAACAAGTGGATGTGGCACCTGAGACTATGGTCTAGTGGTTAGGGAAATGTTGGGAAGAAGGTTGGACTTGATCCTGGAGGTCCTTTCCAACCGTGGTGATTCTATGATTCTAGCATCAAACAGAGAAGCAGGAACATTTCTTAGAATTCGGACAGCTCTGGTGACAGAGGATGTGTACTTTTAGCATGCTTAGCAGTGACTGTTCCACCATCAGCATCCTCCCCAGAATCAGTGTCAGCCACTCCTCCTGCAGTTGGTCTTGTCAGTTCCCTGGGAGGTCCTGCAGCAAAGAGCAATGCTTTTTGTCTGGGAGTTGTGGAGGTCATAGGTCCAAAGCACTGAAAACTGGAGGAGTGTATTTGTGTTTTTGCAAGTTCGAGGTGGGGTGGGGGGAATTATCAGTGTCTGTTTTTATAGGTACTCCCCAATTACTGATTTGAAAACTTAGCTCCTGGGCGTGGGTGGGTTTAATTGATAAAAATGCCTTTTCCCTCCTGATTTTCACAACTCTAAATAATTAGCAAGCCAAGCATGACAGCTTGGCTTTGGATAATCATGGCTGCTATCTATAGAGCATCCCTTTGCTCATGAAAACTCAGTTAAGCAGCTCCAGTCTTTGGTAGAGCAGCAGCAGACTTGAGTTGCTCCCTGCTTCTGAGGGATGAAGAAAGGAGAAAAGTATGAGCAAGCATCACCCGCATCTGGCAGGCCATACGGTATGGCAGAGACGTTTTGGCAGGAGGAAGGGAAGCCGTGAAATGTAATCAGAAACACGACTTTCTTCTGCTGCCTCAGATGACTGCTTGATGTTTCTTTTGATCAGTTCTTCAGGGGAGTAAAAACTCTGAATCTTAAAGCAGTGTTAAAGACGCCTGTGTAGAAGGCTCTGAAATGCGTGGAGGTCAAGGATTGGAGGTTTCTAAGAAGGAGGCTTGTCGTTGTTGAAGTTTCATCATGGGTTTAAGCAGATCTGACTATGCTTTCATTAAAGAGGAGCCTTGCCCACTCTGTGTCTCCAACCATGTGGTCCTACAGCCTCCTGTGTACAGGAGTTAGAGATTATGTGGCCTATAGTGACCACCTTTGTTCATGAAGCTAATCCTTCTCCTTTTTGAGAGATTAGTTTCCAGGAGGATCAGCAAGCTGATCTGACTTGCCATGTTCTTCTGTGATCCCTACTCTGCATGCAAGAGATGAGGTAGGGGAGCACCCTTGGGAGCAGAAGGGGAAAAAACAGCAATTCCCTTTGTTGGTTGTGTGATTTTTGAAGTTGGCTTCATCTGACTTTAAAAACCATACTCTTAGAAGGTTGTATCACTGTGCAGCTCAAGGGAGTTGAGTTTTAATCTCTTTATACTTGGGCTCAGTAGTTGTTACCAAGTGTACAGAAGGAAGGAGCAAGTAGAACTGAATTTATAGGGCTACAACTGTCTAGAGCTTTGAATAAAAACATTGGCTGTATTTACGAAGAAACCTTGAGAAATAAAAAAGAAATAAAGGAGAAAGAGAAATAAAACAATAAAACAAAAAAAAAAAAGTGGGGCTTTGGCAGGGTTTGAAGCTTTGACTGGCCCTCTTCTCTGCTGCTTGCCGTGGTGCCTTTGGTCTGATGCAGTTCAGCAGTTTGCTGTGCTGCCAGTTTCTCTGTACCTAATTTAAGATGTTTTTGTGTTCAGTGGGAGGGTGACTCCCTTTTTTGTTTCCTTCATCTGAATGTGCTGCATAGGAAGATACACGATGCTGTAATTTCAGGAGTTGAGTGTTTTTGAGATGACTTCTGTTCTGCGTTTAATCTATAGGCTTGGGGAAGGAAATGTAACTTCTTAATGCAAAGAATTCTCCAGAGGTTGCATGCAGAAGAGTTTTTTAGACTAAACCATGAAGAAACAAGCTTTAGGTGAACGTGCTGTGACAATTCCTTCCCACGCATGCACGCTTAGAAACCGAGTGGTGATTTCAATCACATTTTAAAAGTTGGCAGAATTGTAACGTTATCACCTTCCTAAAAGCTTTGTGGAAAATGGGGATGGGGTGGGGGCAGGGAGGGATGCAGACAAGTGCCCTGCGGGGAGGAGGCAATGCGGTCGGGATTTGGGGAATACACACTCCATGTGGACCAGGAGTGGTTTTGGCTGTGCCAGGCGGGACCGTGGCGAGAGGGGCTGCGGGAGGCTGGGGTGGGAAGCAGCTGGGAGCCAGAGGGGACAAATCTGCCAGGAGGAACTAGTTTTGGTTCGTTCCACCACTGGTGGAGTGGCGTGTTTATTACATTGTCTTGGAGGCAGGGAAAGGAGGGGGCTTTGATGCTTTGTGTGGTGCTGGCAGGAATGTGCAGTCCGGGGGTTTTGAGACCTCCTGGCAGGGGGGTGTGGGTCTTTTCCTAGTGGCTTCAGACTATCTGTAAAGACAGTAGGGTGGAGCGGAGGGTCTGCGAGGAGGTTGTGTGGTGTTTTGGAGCATTTCCTGGGCCTTGACTAAACCTAAAGCTGGTAAAATGAGAGGAAGGCACTGCAGGGTTGTGGGATGCTGCAGGCATGAGCTGTGTCTATCCTCTGCTATTTCAGCAGACCAAAGTCTTGCAGCTCCTTAGGTACTTGGGGTGCAGCAGCTTGGTGCTGTAATGCTGCAGTGACCACAAAGATCTCTGGCACCTATCTTGACCTTGCACAGGCCCGATTTGTTCCTGTGACCATTTACTGCTTAATTGCAATCTTATTTTTGTGGTTGATTGCCGTATTTAAGCACGGGATGTACAATAGTATAAGAATATCCAATGCTGGCAGCCTCTCACTTCTTCATTTTTCCATTAATACATAAAGTTCTTGGCCCTTCTGGGTAGAATACTGACAGCAGCAGCAGTTTTTCCCTTATAAGCAGGGCTAGCTCTCCCATCTGGGCTAAACTGGAGAATTCAGACCACTTACAGATACCTTGCTGGATAATTTTGCTCTCCACAGTAACATGATCTTTCTTAGAAAAGCCTTCAGAGTGGTTTGCATAGCTTCTGCATGCAATCAAATGGAAACTAACTTACTGTAAATGCCTCTTTTTGTCCCCATAGCTGGATTGGATGGTGTTTGGTTTTGAATCTTCCTCTCTTTGCAGAGTAGTCTCCTGACTTTTTGGATGCAGCTTTCCAAATGAAGGGCAGGTCCCCTTTCTCTTAAAATTTTGAAACAAAGCATGTACTGAAACTCCTCTCAAAACTGTTCCAGAGAGGAGGTGTTCCTCCTTTGGGAAGGAAAAAGATTCTTCGATTAGTGCTCCCTTCCTCCCTGTTTTAACCCCTTCCTATCTGCAACCATTGCCTGCATGGGGATGCTTCATCCTCCAGCAAAAGTTATTTGGCTACGTTGGGGTGTCAGCTATAGCCTGCCATACTGGAGAGTTTGTCCATAGTAGGTATTTCTGGTAACTTAGGCAGGTTTTCTCTCTTTTCATGCACTCAATAGAGAGGTTTGATCACAGCTACCATGCTGGCATCTCGGGGCAATCGTGTTTAGCAATAGTTAGTTTTGCAGGAGCAGCAAGGAGGTTTGTGTAACACTAGTGGTTTCCAAGGAGTCCTTGGTTAATGGCTGGGAAAACTTGTTATTTTAAGACTTTTAAGAATGTGTGGTTTTTTTTTTTTTTTTTTTTTTTTTTTTTTTTTTTTTTTTTTTTTTTTTATGAATTGGACTTGGTTTATAGAGGGCCTTGGCATGTGGCCACATCCCATCCAGACTGTCTGTGGCCTGTGAAGAGGTGGCACTCGGTTACAGGGTGGACATAAGAAGAAAAGCAAAGGAGCGTTCTCTGTAGTAGAATGGCATTGTGTTATAGCAGAAATCACTCCTGCTGCTTTCCCTATCTAATTGCTTAATTGGGATGTTGAAAGGTTAGCTTTGATTTTGTTTTGATATGTTGCTACATTTTTGTAGCAAGTGTGTAGCACTTGGCTGTCTAATTAGAAGAAAAACCCTGAAAAATACTGATGTGTGGGGGAGAGGTAAGTACAGATAAAGGCACAGGCAGGGTAAAAGCCCTGCAGGCTTTACTTCTTGTGGAGATAGCAACCTTTGCAAGGGGAGTACCTCTCTAAGAAACTGTTACATGGGGATTTGTTCTGGTAAAATTCAACAGTCATGACCTCTCCTTTTCCCTTATAAAATACTAATGAATGGCATTTTGGAGACAGACACCCTCTTTGTCTCCAGAATGTGTGCTGAGGCACTAACAGGCTGTCCCGGTCCTTATCGGAAGAAACCCTTCGGGGGTTGGAAATGGCTGGATCAGTCTCTGTTGCCCTTCTGATTCTTGGTACCTCTGAGGCAGCAGGGGAGCATCAGATGTGCTTTGCATCGTGGTCTTTTCATCCTCTTAAGAACAGAATTAAATCTCTTGTGTGCATCTGGAACATTCGTCTCTGCCAGAGCGGATTCTCTTGCATCTGTGTGTTGATTTATGCCACAGAAACAAGAGCTTCCAAGGGGCCAAAATTCAGAGTGAGCTCTCAACACGCATGGCTCCCATCTGGGGTTGCTGTAGCTGTGGACTCCTGTCTGTTTTCCCCATGGTGGTCTTATTAGATGAAGTTGGTGCCCTAGATGATCTTTCACTGAGGCTGCTTCTTAAGCAATGTGCTGCCCAGGAGATGGAGGATTTGGTCTTTCTCTGTGGCTTGTGATGCCCCTTGTGAGCAAAGGGCGCTGCCACACAAGTTGCCCTCACAGCACTCGAGGGGTTCATTCCCTTTTACAGCTGCCCTTTTGTTCCCTGCTCTTGCAGGGAGAGGAGCTTTCCAGGAGGGGGATGAAGAGGCCAGGCTTAATGGCCTTAAGAGTGGATTTTTTTAATTTTTTTTTTTTTTTTTAATTTTGTGAGGGAAGGCCTGGGAGTTGTTTCTCTCGTAACTGTTTCCAGATGGTGCTGCTGGAACACAAAGATTTCTAGTGTGTTTGGGATGGCGGAGACGGAGACCCCCAGGCTCCCCCCCCCCTCCCCCCCGGCGCTTCCTGTGCAGCTCCACAGTCCTGAAGGCCTTAATCAGAAACAGCCCTGGCTGCTGAGGCTCTCCTGGAGCCTGCCTGCCTTTTCTGCACCCTGTGCCCCGAGCCCCGGGCATCCATCCTCCTTCCTCCAGACTCGCTAACCCCTTGCTATGACAGCTCCAGCCCGTCAGCCTGCCTGCCTTGCTTCTCTCCTTCCTCAGGGTGGCTGTGGGCACTTGCAGTGCCCCGTGGATGAAGCTGCTTTGGGCTAGGCTGCTCCAGCAGATTGTCTTTGGGGAAAGGGAAAGCTGGTTTGTAAAGCAAACCTGGGAAAATAATTTCTGGAACTATCTAGGGCGGCTTACGCAATCAGGCCAGCATGTCCAGGGCACAGAAAATTTCCCTCACACCTATTTGCATCTGCAGCACTGGGCGTAGTGCACGATTTTGGCTGAATTATGGTCTGTTACGCCTCTATCTCTTTTACTTGCCAATTTCCCTAAAAGCAAGGCAGGTTTAATTTTGTATCTCAGCCTCTTCACACCCAAGCAAGAAATTAGGTGCAGCCTTCTCTTCTGCAGGTAATAGAACAGCTATAATTTCATTCTGGAAAGTAGGAGTGTTCTTTCCTTTTAGCCTTTGAGCAATAGCCTCTGCATATCTGTAAAATCAACCAAAAAAGTTTGTGATCAACTGACTTCCCTTTTGGATTTGAGGTCTGTGATCTCCCTCGTCCTGTTCTCTCTCACATTCTCTGCCCTGTTTTTTGAGAAAGCAGAAGCAATGAAGCTGTCTACTAAGGCAAAAACTCTGTAGCCGCCTTCACCTTGTGGAAGCTTGTAGCTGTCTTGTTTGAGCAAGCTGAATTTTCATGCCGTGAGCATGTTGCCCTGTAATGAGCGGCTTAGCATGAATTATGTGTGAAATGCTTCCTCAGCCACACGGAACAATTACGCCATCCAAAGCTGCCCCCAGAGTTGGATTTTAAAGCCTTGTTATGAGCCCTGTCCTGTTCCTGTTGAGTAAGAGTAGAAGTGAAGGATGAGCTGCCATTTTAAAATGCTTCTGCTTAGTAAAAGGGGGAAATCAATATTCTGTGCTATTGACTTCTGTGCATGCAGAGTGTCCTTCTGTTTGCTGGATCATAGACGTCACACTGTGCACAGTGTTCCCAGGGGCTGTAACTCGCACTGGATCTGTCGCTGCCACCATAGGTGATGGGCCAGCAGAGGCAGGCAGTATTTCCTTTATGCCCGGAGCAGTATGAAGATGCTGCCATATGTAGTCCAAAAAAAAAGCATATGTTTTCCACATTGAAATTACACTAAATTAATGAAATCTCATCTCTTTGGGAAGCCAAAAAAAAACCTTGACTGGTCTGGAAAATGAAAAACCCAGTTGGTGGAAAGTGGCTTCTGACCTCCAGAAAGCTACTGCCATTATTTTTAAAAAAAAAAAAAAAAAAAAAAAAAAAGCCAGGGAAAAATCTGCGTTATTATAAACACTCTCTGTAAAATACTTCAGTTTTAACTCTTCCATTTTAGCTTTCTGTGCATTAAAGTTCCCCTTCTCTCTGCAAAATTAGACATCTGTGTTGTAACTTCATATGGATGCTGTCAGCTTGAAACCTGAATGTGCATTTGTAAACTCGTCACATACAAAATTATTTTAATGGACCTGAAAGTTTAGATACTGTCTTTCTGGGTGGTTTGTTCAGACATCTTTGTGTGTATTCAGTTCTGGAGCTTCTGCTGTACCAACCAGTTATTGCCCCTGTAGTGTATGTGTAGGGTTTTGCAGAACAGAAGTGCTGTAAGGTTGGAGTTAAGGAAAAATACGTATTTCAAATACAGAAAATTGCACCAACATGTTTCAGCAGCTTCACTGGGGCCCTGTTCCACAGCGACACAGCCTCCCCCAGAGTCGCCATGTCCTGTCTTGCTGGCCACCTCGTGGGCTTGCCTGGCTAATTGCTCTGAACTGTTCGAGCTCTGGTCAGGGCAGAAGGCTATTTTCATTAATCTGACATCACCTTCCTTTCTCATCTTGATGTCGCTGGGCTTCCCGCCTGAGGAGCGCGGGCTGAGGGGAGGGCCTGCAGGCCCTGGGGCAGGGTATGGCCGCGGGGGCTTGGGGGCTGCCATGTCCCCACCACAGAGACAGGTGTCCGGCCTTGAGGCTGGTGCAGGCACCCAGGACGTGGTGCCCACCCCTGCTGAAAAAACGACATGCTTTTAGAAGGAGAAACGTGGAGGAGGGGCCCTGCCGGAGGCTGCCATCACTACGTGGCGGGGTCATGCGGCCGGATGGGCCTCTATCCTGGCCTCCACAAGGCCCTGGAGCTGCGAGCCCAAGGGCGCTTCCCTGCTCCCATGGGGGCAGCTGCCAGCATGAGGCTCTCCGTGGCTGGAGCACCATGCTGGTGGTGGCACCCCTGGTTTTCTGTCCCTCGAGAAGTGGCCTCGGGAATTTCAGGTGGACGTGGGAAGCCAGGGCTGTGCTAGCCAGCGTGTGTCTTCCCAGCCATCAAGGGCAGTGGTAAGCAGCACTCTTGGTGTGGTGACTTTTATCAGAATCTCGGAGTTTCACTCCTCAAATACACTTTAAAAAGAAAAAAAAAAAAAAAAAAAAAAAGGAAAAGGGAGAAAGAAAAGCGGATGGGTAAGGAGTCAAATCCAAGTCCTGTTACTTGTGTCCAGAAAATTGTACAGGTTGTTATGTCAGGACACTAACAAGGAAGGAAATAAATGGAAGTCCTTTGCTAGATGATGTCTGCGAGTCTGGAAGCTTGCCAAAGCTGAGAAACAAGTTTAATTGAATGTGAAGACAGCTGAAGGGAAGCGTCCCACACTATAGATGCAGTTATTGGAACTGCAGAGTGATTAGAAAGAGCTATATATCAAATTAGGGTAACTATCAAGGGAGAAGGGTGACATTAAGATCCATTTAAAAATTACTTTAGTTCAGTTTTTCATTAATAATCAGTAATTCAGCCTTAGATGCCTCTTTTCCCATTAATTTTATCCACAGACAATTTGGGATGGGGAGTTGACAGGCAAAATTGAGAAGGCAGACTGAATGCATCAGATACACTTGGACAAAGAAATGGGTATTTCCTTTTTTTTTTTTTTTAAATGTACAATAATTTGTCTAAGAGTCTAACAAAGAATTACCTATTTTCTTCTCTGATAATAAGGTCAAGGCATTTACAGTTTTACTAGTAGTCTGCCACAGTCAGTGCTAAAAAGCCTTTTTCAAGACCCCCTCCCCCAGCAGAGTTTCTGTCTTTCCTGCTATTCAAGAAGTAAAGCAAAAAAAAATGGTGAAACCATTGGCTGTGCTGAGCAGTGCTGGGATTTCTGTCTGGATTGCTAGCTTTACTTTTTCCCAGCTGTCACTTTCAGATTAATAGCTTAGTTGCCAGTGTTTTCAGCCTTTTTTTTTTTTTTTGTAAACATCTTATTCTCTGTTTTCTAGAAAAGTGGCCTCTGTTTGTCTAGTACAAGTCTCTGATAAATGTGTAGCTTGTGCTATCTCATCGTTTCAAAATCCCATTTTGCTTTCAGGAGGAACTAGTAATTTCTTGCTGCTTTTATTTTGTTGCTCTGTACAGTCCAGGAGTTTCTGGCTTTCTGGAGCTGGGCTCTCCCTTGCCATGTCTGTCCAAGCCACCGGCCTGCTGTGCTGTTGGCAACTCAAGGGCAGCGGGAGCAGAGGCAGATGAGCTGTTCTCGTGTCAGCTTTGCTGCTGTTGCTCAGAACCCAGGAGGTGGTTGTGGAACCCAAAAGAATTGCATTAGCCTCACTCCATTTTCCTCAGCAGTGTCAGGAAAGCAGGCGTGCTGCAGATCCAGGGAAGAGATTGCTTGGTCATGTTTCTGAGGTTATCTTTACAACCAAGAGGACTCAACACTTCAGACT
>NW_008633639.1:378-12246 GCF_000691845.1 Merops nubicus | reverse complement strand
TTGATTCTGTGGCTGGGGAAACAGGGATGAACTCACTAAGCTAATAGTTTTAATCTGTAGGCTTTAGGTTTAGTTTGGTTGTCAAGAAACAATTACTAATCTGGTGTCACTGATTGTTGCTTCTGGTAATGTGAGTCTGTGATGTAAAATGAATTTGTTCTGTGTCAAGTTAGGTCAAAAAGAATTATTGCTTCTTTAAACTAAAATTTAGTTTTCATTTTAAAGAAAAGGATAAGAGGACTTTTAGGCCTTCCATTGTGCTACAGCTGTGCCATCTCCCCCAGAGAACTGATGCTGCTCTAGTCCTCTGTGGCTTTTCAGAAGTTAACACCTGCAGAGCTGATCACTTCTTACAGCTGTCCTGCTCTGTTGACAATTCCTCATAGTTTCAAGATGCATCTAATTCAGCAACTTTTAAAATTTATCAAGTTGAGAGGTGTCAAAAAACCCAGTGACCCCAAAGCTTGGCTGTTCTATTAGTGCAGGACCATCTCCTTTGCTTTTCAAGTCATCTAGAAAAGGCTGTACCGTGTCTACCTTGTGACCCTAGATGGGACTTGTGGCCTGTAGTTTGTGGTAGGCCTTACTGTTGCAAATGCCACTGGAGAAGAACTTGTGGTAGCAAGGCTGGGGAATTAAAGGAAGGGGGAAAATTTGAAATGCAGAAGAGGGTTTACAGGCTTAGTGGATTTGACTGAGTTGTGACTTGAATTCTGTTAAATCCACATTGCTGGCACAGGGACTACTGTTGGGGGGTAACCACAGTTCTCAGACATCCTATGGAAGTGTGGAAGCCCGTGTGTGAGGTCATCAATACAGTTTTAATAAAATCACAGTATGTGTTGCAGAAAGATGATGTACTATATTAGCTTCTAGTTTTTATTCTCCCCACTCTAAAGCAAATCTCAAGTACCCGAGAAACACCTTTCTGTGGTAAACAAAGTAATGAAACATCCCAGTGTCAGCCTGATTTGATTTTGCAAGCTAGCGCTGCCTAACTCAATTTCTTTACGAATGTCTGGTTGCATGTTGATATAGAAAGAGAAATGTCATTGGCAGGAGGGAGCTGCGAGAGAGATGGAGTTGTCTGGGGATTCCTTCCTCAATCAAGCTGCTTCCAGAAGGCAGGGTCCCTCCGTGTTTGTGGGCAGGGTGTTTATCTGTGTCAAACCTTCCCTCTCTCTCTTTTCACTCCCATTTTGTGAGGCTTTTTTGTGTGTGCAGGCAGAGGAGATGGAGCTGTACCCCTGTACCCAGCATCCCCAGCCTCTGCTGCTTTAGGCCTCCTGCTGGCTCACAGGGGGTTCTGTCGGGACCTTGCTGGACTGTTGCTGGACGTTGCTGTTCCAGTTGCAGGAGTTTAATGCTTTCACTTCTTGCTCTGTTTAGTTTTCAACAAAAGCAAACTCTGTATGGAATAATCATGCAGCAGGCCCCGGATTCACCATTAGTGACCTGTAAAATTGGCAGCACTGGAGATTATTGGCGGGAGATGGTTTCCCTAGGCGCTTCCTGCCTGCTCTTGGAGAGTTAAGTTCAATTAGAGCAATGATACGCACAGCAGGGATTTTGCAATGAGTTCAGTACTTGGTGGTGGCGTTGCTGTATGAAAGGCAGAGATATCTTTGGCCTTTTTGTGACCTTACTGCTCCAGCTGCTACCCTTTTTCTAACCTCTGCATTCTCCACTCTTGCTTTCCTCACGTAACCTTATTTCACCTCTTCTTTACCTTCTGATGCAACCATATCCCTCAAGCAATACATATTTATTTATTTATTTTTAAATCTGTGATTTGTGGTGTTTGTCATCCAAAAAAATGAAGTGGAGATTTCTGGCTGTGGTTTTTCCTTTTTTTTTTTTTTTTTTTTTTCTCTCCACTTCGTATTTCTTCTTCCTTTCAGACCTGTTGCATACTGTGGATTGCCCTCAGATTTCTGTAATCATTTTCCCCTTCCTTTTCACACTCTCATGATTTGCTTCTACTTATGAGATTGTTCTATTTCCAGAGTTGGGTTTTTGGGCATCCAGGTCCTTTGAGCTCAGGAAATCTCACAAAGTTCAGTTTTGTCTCTCTCTCTGCCACAGCCTCGTGGTGATGGTCCCTTTTGTTAGTTCTTGATGTGAAGAACATCATCCTTGAAATAATGATGTTGTTTTCCTTTCTTCAGGATGTACTTTTGTGTTTCATCTACTTGCTGGCTGTTAGTATTTGAGAAGAATGTACTCACAGGGTGGTCAGCCTAACTAATTACTACTGTTAATCCCAAAACCTGGCTAGCAGAAGTTTTGTTGTCCTTGCAGCTCTCACACAATGCATGCTACTGTAGCTTTAGCGTGAGCACCTGAGGAGAGGCTGGATGTTTCCTGGCAGGTTTCCATGGAGAATTCCCTGGGCAGATTTGAAGTAAAGAGGAAGAATGGGAGGGCAAATCCAAACTTAAAATAGCATGTACTAGTCCCTGTATTGAAATAGCACCTTGCTCTTTAGCAAGAACTTGTGTTAAAGTATTCCTGTGTAAACTGTGAAATTGTGCCAGTGGCCACATGCCTGTACAGGGCAGAACTCCTCTTTTTGGTAGGAGCTGGCCTGTTTAACCCAAATATCACAGCACAAAACCCAAACGTCTCAACAAAAGCTCTTCCTCACAGTGATCCTACATCTCGGTCACCTTCATGCCTAGAATAGTTTTATTTTTAACAGTTTGGGATTGTTTAGCTGCGTTTTGTCAGGGTCTTTCCCTTGGGCCTCCCTTTCATCTTCCTTCCCAAAGAGCTGCTGGAGAAAGTGCAGGACTGGCTCAGGAGTTCCTCCTCACAAGTCATAACAGAAGATAGGAACAGACTTAAAAACCGATTGTGGAGGGGGGCTGCCTCCTCCCCTCCTCCTAGCATTCTGCTGGGAGCTGCTCAGGAGTGCACAGGGGCACTGAGGTGGAATTGGTAGAGGCTTTGTCTGGTGCAGTTTCTCCTCCACCCAGGGAGAAAGATGTGCACATGGGGTGCCTGTGAATGGCCTCTCCCTGTTTGAAATAGGAGGTGTTGGAGAGAGAGTAACAGAAAACGAGTTAAGAAACAGAAGGAAATGTTTAGGAAGTACCATGAAGTACATTATGTTAATCCCCACGACACTTCTAAAATAGAGACTGGTCTGGGAATTTCATGGAGAAATTCCGGAAGCATCAGAGATTCTTAATCCTGCAGAGCATGGTGATGGGTTTGCCCATAACACTAAATGCTTAGTGTCCCTGCTGGGGTGAAGGGAGGAAGTCTAGAGGAATGATTTGCTGATGGGAATATGGGAGGTGTTGCTCAGGCTTAACTGGGTGCTTGAAGTTACACTGACTGCTTTTTAAGTTCATGTTCATCAGTATAGGTTTTGAAAAAGAGAAGATTGACAGTTTTGTGACTAATGTTTAGGGAAACATTCTTTGAAGACTGGGCAAGGTGGAAAGTAGCTTTTGTAATTTTATATTCTGTTTTGTTCAGCTTTCATGATAGTAAGTGGAGTTTGCATATAAAATTATTTGGAAAATTACAAAAATTATATGCAACTGAGATTACAGAGGGTAACATGGACTTAGTTTATGCTTATTTTATGACTTTGATTACTTTTTTTTTTCTTTACCTTCTGCACAATTTGGCATATGTAGTTGAAACTGAATTTTAGGTGTATTGGCTTACAGGGAAAATGGGAAGTTAGATCACTTTAATCTTAGCTCATTCTTCCCCCATTTCATGCACGTTCTTGTTTTTTGCTGTGTTAAGACAGATATATAATTCCTTGGTTTCTATTCCTTGTAGGTCCTACATTCACTCTTTGTTCTCTTGTCTTGCAGAACGAGCCTCTGACTTCAGGTTATCATGGATACCCAGCAAGAGACAATCAAGTAAGAGTCTGATTGCAGTCGATGTGTGCGTGCCTCTGTGCACTGATGGATGTTGTCTCCAGCAGCTTCCTGTCTGTCTTCTTGTGGGGTGGGAATTGTTTTGTTCTATTGTGGAATGCTTGTGGAGATATATGTGGTAAATGGAATGTTTTTTATGGCCTCCAGCAGTATGTGGCAACGTGCCTGGTAAGGGGTTAAACATGATCCACATTACCAACGGCTCAGGAAATTCTTTATTCTTAAAAGCGTTGTAACTTAAAATCCTTGTCCTAAGCTCCCAGCATATCTCCTCAGTGTTAATGAAAGTAGATGCTCAGTGCCAGTGCATGCTTGGCCCTGTTTTATACTTATTGCTGTAATTCTAGCATCTGGGGAGCAGAGCAACACTGAGTTTTTTGTGAGAGTCTGCTTCGCTGGTGGGATCGGGCGTGACACATCTCGTTGGGCTGTTTCTAGCGTCTGTGAACTTGCCTTGCTTTCTTTTCAAGTCCTGCAGGGCCCCTGCCCCTTGCTCTTGCTCAGGATGCTCTCTTTCCACAGCAGTAAAAATGACACTGTTCAGAGCATTGCATCTTGTAAGCGTTCTCTTGCCTCCTAGCAGAAGACAGAGAAATCCCAGTCGACGAATTTGGGCGACAGAACGAGGAGATGCTTTGGAACAAATGAAATTTAATGGCTTGTAAGATACGACTGTCATACATTAAATCTCCCTTCCTAGGATGAAGTTTGTTCCAGTGTTCTGCAGTGCTACTGCAAAGCAGAGTGTGAACCGGCGTGACAGGGAGTTAATATGCATGGAAAATCAATAATGTGGCACATTTCAATAATGAGCAAATAACAAAACCAAAATAAAATTCTTTAATACTCTCAGGTACTGCTATATAAAGGGAGTGATTTTCATCATGTCTTGATGAGGCCTGGGTATATGTGGCAACAGCTTAATGGGAGATGTTTTTATGGAGGAAGTGCAGCATGGTGCAGCCTCAGGAACTGAAGAGCTCCAATCTTTGGTGCTTGTAACGTGTGGGAATTCCCATATAAAAGGAAATTATTCAGGATGTCTACTGGGATGTTAAACTGTTAACTAGCATAAATACATACTATGTGCTGGGATGCTATGAGAGTTGTGTTCCTACTCTGTCCAGGCTAAGGAAGGTCTGCTAGGTTGAAAGGAAGAGCCAGTCCCAGATCCTTGAAGTGATCCATCTTTGCTTTTGGCTTCTCCATTCTGGTGGCACCTTCTGCACCCTCTTTTGTGTTTCTCTGTACCCGCTCATTTGGGCCTGTTTCATTTTAGGGACTACCAGTACTCCCCCCTTCACAGATTTCCTCTTTTCTCCTTCCCTTTCTAACCCTTTGGGTTAGTTTGAGTGTCTTCATTTTAGCAAATACTTGTAAAATTTTTTTTTTCTTCCCCCCCCCCCCCTACTCTCAGTAACATCGTGATCTGTGGTAAGTCTTTGTCCTTCTGGCTTGCTTTTCTCAGAATCATAGGCCCTGAAGCAGCTTAAATTCAGGTCTGGTTTTCACTAATGAGGTTTCAAGGCTTTTAGATAATCTGATTGGGAGCCTCTAACATGATAGCAGCAGAGAAAGGTCTTCTGTTGCCACAGGCTGGAGCTGGTGTGGGAGAGACAGCCATGGCTGATCCATCACCTGCCTTTCTATACTGGGGAAAGAGGAAGGAAGTGGTGTGGGAATATGTGTAGTGATCCTGACCCTGTAACAAAGTAATTACGAGATGCAGGAGCAACTGTGTCATATTTCCTCAGGTTAGCAGCTGGATTTGAGCCAAGGAGTCTAAGTCTCTCTGTCTTGCTCTTTCCCATTGAAGTTCTTTACTGTAAATACTTGTCCTGTGCTTTTTACCACAGTGTTTTTCCTTAGCACAAGTACCAAAGCAGAGCTTTAATTTTAGGGCTTCTTATGTGACCACAGTAGTCCTGCTAGAAATTCTGTGGCTGTAACTTGCCCTTTCTTTCACCTTATGTAGGGTGCTACTCCTTCACTCGTTTGAACGTCCTCCTTGCTCCCTCAAGCTCTAGATGCTGTTAATTGCTGTAGACCTTCCACTGTGCTGTTTTTACACCCTCTAGTGGTTAAATCATACCCAGATGTTCCAGTTTATTGTCAGTTTTCTTCCTGCCAGTGGAAATGTGTGATTGGTTTGAGCCCTCACTTGGGCCATTTGGCCTAGGTTCACGAGATGAACTCTGTTTAGTATGCTTTCCCAAATGTTCAGGCATTCTGCCATCATCAGGCATGGGCAGCAGCACTGGGGCGAATGAGGTGGGTTCATGTTGAGGCTGTTCCTCTTAGTTCTGGTATTCTGTGATTACTTGAGGATAACCTGCATTGGGTTGCTGTGCTCTGGGCTGTTCCACAGCTGCCTCCTTCCTCACCTGCCCTTCCAGAGCTCTGGCTTACTGGACTTCTTGTGGTGATAGGGCCTGGGGAGCATGTGTGCTCAATCATTACAGCGTGAGTTTGCCCAAAAAGAGGAGGCTTTCAGTTGCTGGAGCATTGCACTAGAGATGGATGTCTAATAAACATAAAGGATTGGCAGGATGCCCCTCATTTTCCCCAAAGCTAGGCTGATGGCAGGGCTGAATCCCTCAGTCAAGGGAAAATAAGGGAACTGTCAGTGTAACATTGTTAACTGAGAAGAGAACTGAGTTTTTTGGTGAGGAGAGCTCATTCTCTGGGGACTGTTCAGTTCTTTATCCTTCTGTTGGGCCTGCCAACAACATGGTGTTTCTTTTTTTGTTACATGAACGCCTGCCTAAAATGCAGTGAACCAAGACTTCCTTGCCTCACTTCCCAAGCTGTGACAAACAGCTCTGAGGTACTAGGAGTTGGTCTTACCATGGAAAATGATAACAGCTATACTGATAGAACTTCTGCATACAGAGAAACTCATCAACAGTCAATACCCTGCTCCTAGAAACCTATTCCATGCTAACTCTGCCAGCTTCTTTATATATAGCCAAGGCTTATGTCATATTGCTCTAGTGCTTTTCATGTCCAAATGTATTAGACATGATATCTGAAATTTGAGTGCTGAATACTGGCACTTGTGTGGCAGATTTTGGCAGCTGAACAGAATAATTTTGTTCCCCAACAGGAAGCAAAATGAGCAAGTACACCTTGTTTAGCTGCCACTGAAGGGAAGAGAGGAGGAGAGAGAGTTTATGGAAGCAGGAGGTAATTGTACACACCAGAACTGGGTCAGGATGTTAGAGCTATTACACCTCTTCTGTTACAGCAAGTGATCTTCTGCTATCACAAGGGGTTAGGATGTTGGTTTGAAGCCTCTTTTAAAAGCTTGCAGATCGGTGAGTACAATTCTGAATTCAGACTGGGCCACTGGCTGGTACTAACGTGGCAGAAGCGTTGTTACCTTTCACAAGTGACACTTCCTTCAACAGCTTCATTTTGGTGGCTGGTTCCACCTGAGACTCCCAGCCCTGACCTGTTGTGCACCTGTAAGTAGAGGAGGCTGCAGCCCAAGGTAGCGTGGGTGCACATGGCAACTGCTAGCAACAACTTTATCATTATCCCTTTGAGTTCAAGCTTGAGGTGAAGCGCTGTTAAATCCTCTCCAATTGTCAGCCTGTTCCCCGGTGCCTTTACTCGCTCTCTCTTCTTTGGAGTATCTGTTGGGGCATCGTGGGCAGCGGCTGGCTGTGAGCAGTCCCCTCCCCAGGGCCACAGGCTGGTCTGGGTGGACTGAACAGTGGTGTTGGCAGTCTGTGAGAACAGGAAGCCTCCCCTGTTGCTTTTTTCCCCCCTTGTTTGTTTTCTTTGCCTAGTCTCTCCTGATGTGGGGCGTTCATCAAGGAAGCCCTTCTTCCTGCGATGTGAAGGGGGTGTGTGAGGTCCCATGGGGAGTCAGGACAGCAGGTCACAAGGCTTCCTGTTTGAGCTGGCTGCACAGAGGCACCACTGCTCCTGTTGGGAGCTGCTCCCTTTGGTGATCTCCTCAGGAAGCAGTGAGGATCTCAGCAGGCAGTTCAGAGGGGGAAACCTGTCCTCTCATCTGTGTGGTCTGAGGCTCCTTTACCTATCTTCGTTTTCTCCCTCATGTGAGTAAAGTGTGAATTCAGGGATGTTGCTGCAATTTGATTAGCAGCTGAGTTGTTTGGTATAGATTAGGATGTCTATCACAGTCTCTTGGTTTAGCATTAACAGACTGAGATGCTCTTGTCATAAATAAAAAGTGGCCTTCTGGAGAAAAATTATTAGGCCCCTTCTTTGTTTTTATGTCATGGAATCGTATATTGGTTTGGGTTGGAAGGGACCTTAAAGATCACCTACTTCCACCCCCCTGCCACGAGCAGGGACACCTCCCACTAGAGGTTGTGCAAGACCTCACCCAACATAGTCTTGAGCATCTCCAGTGATGGAGCATCCACAACTTCCCTTGGCAACCTGTTCAAGTGTCTCACCACCCTTATAGTGAAGAACTTCCTAATTTCTAATCTACATCCAGCCGCTTCCAGTTTGAACCCATTACCCCATGTCCTATCACTAAAAGATCTGTCCCCAGCTTTCTTGTAGGCCCCCTTCAGATACTGGAAGGCTACAGTAAAATCTCCCTGGAGCCTTCTCCAGGCTGAACAACCCCAACTCTCAGCCTGCCCTCATAGGAGAGGCGTTCCAGCTCTCTGATTTGTACTATGATAGCACCAGCCACAATTCCTCCAGTGCCCTACTTTGTCAGTGTTGCAACAAAGAGTCCCTGTCTCAGGAGTTTAAATCTGCAAGTGGTGTTCCTGAAAAGTGTTTTGTTTTTTAATTTGTTTTCCTGATTGTAACTGACCATAAGAATAAACCCTTTAGTGTGTATGCTGTCTCCTAAGCAGTGAAATTCAGTGAGATGGTGGCAGTGGAAGCGTTAAGTTACTCAGGAGCTAGAAAGGAGGGCTGTTTGTGGGGTTTTGGAAGCTAGAAAGGAGGGCTGTTTGTGGGGTTTTGGTTGGTTTATTGCTCACTCTTTTGGATTGAATAGAGTATATTTAAGATAAATGCTTAAACGGGGGGCCTAGAAAGGCCTTAAATAAAGAACACCTTACTCCTTTAGTGAACAGCCAGAAAAAAGATAAGGAAATGTCTGAGGTCCTTCATATAAAATGAAGACCAGGCTTGGTGTTCCTAGTGCTTCTGATGAGTGCCTCTTAGCTTGAAGACAAACAACCCAAAATTTGAGTTGGGACCAATGAAGGGAAACTGCTCTAAACATTTTCTGTATGTTTAAAACTCTGTGAATTAGGGTTAAAACTGTCAAATCTCCTGCTTCCTGGCTTCCACAGCCTTTCTTCGGGCAAGCAGTGAAATGTTTCCAGTCTGTAGGAAACACTCTGAGGATGGAAGGGATACTCTGTTACTGACCTAATTGCTCTTGTCCCATAGAAAGTAACCAGCTTCACTTCAGAGTGTTACGGGCAGACATTTAACACTGCAGGAGGGGAGGAGTTGGAGAAATGCTTTACTGGATTGCACCCAACAATGCTTATCACTCTCAACACATTCAGAAGATAAAAAAGTGTTGATAGAGTAGAGAGATTTTAGTTAAAAGCAATGTATATCATAATATCTGAGAAAGAAAATGGAAGGAGGAGTTGCTTGCAGGATGAAGTTCAAACAATGGAGCCTGAGTTGGAAGAGGAACGATAAGATCCAGAGACTAATCTAGTAATCCTTTCTCCCTGAGCCCAGAACTGGCTTGGTACGTGTCACGGCCCGTCCCACTCAGCGGACACGCCGTGGTTCATTTGCTGTGATCTCCAAGGGCAAAAGAAAGCCAAAGAGGGATTTTACTGCAATCAAACAGTAGAACTTTATTGTTTGCCCCTAAAGCAGCATAAAAGAGTGACAGGAAAGGTAAAGAGGGGAAAGAGAGTAATAGCTACCGCTGTGGGTCCAAGGCATCCCTATGGTCCCAGGTCCAGGCAGCATCCTGCCAGTCCTTCCAATCATTGTGATCCTCGGTGGGGGAAGCTTCCAGAGTTTGGTTGCTAAGAAGCCATCTTTTTTGCCAGGTGATGCACCTTGCTGCTCCTCTGTCTCTGCCTCTCTCCAGAAAGGCTTCCACATAAGTCCAGGGAGGAGTGTCCAAGGCGTGGTCTGCCTCAGAGGCAGGTAGCTTGTGACCAGGAGGTGTGATTTCCTACTATAATGTCCTTACAATGAGCAAAGTTCACCAAAGGTCCAGGTTTCTTCATCAATGCTGAGGCAGTAGTTGCATCCACTCTTCCTTGGAAGCAGCAGCACAGTTTATCTGAGCAGTACTGGCTCCCCCAGATAAAGGATAAGGACACAGTGCACTTCCTACCACCCAGTCCTTCATCCCGGGGGGTTTCCATAGGAACTGCATTCCATTCCCAGGGTCACCAACTGCATCTTAGGTAGGCCGCTGCAGGCTCTTGTCAAGATGTTAGCTTAAGTTTCAGGTAGGTACCTTATTGACCAAGTTCCTGATGACAAGGTTGAGACAATACTCTTCTTTTGACCAACTCTTACAGTAAGACACGATTGCTATCACTTGAACTGTGAATATGTGGTTCCTTGTTTTCTGAAGCCTACACTACATCCATAAGAAACTGCAGGAAAGATTCAGGAATTAGGATTAGAAAAACAATTGTAATGCATACACCACTAAATAACTGAGCTTTTTACAAACCTGCTTTGTGAAATTTCACTCTGAACCAAGTCACTGTGCTTACATTGGCCACGTTCCCCCAAATCTCTCCTTTCTGTTTAGGTAATTTCCTCTCATCAAACCCCTTAAATAATACAGGAAGCACCATGTCCTGCAGTTGACACAAGTCTTGCGAACAGATCGCTCTGAGTGTGTGTTTATTTCTCTTTTCCCCCCTATGTCTGCTGCCTTTTCAGCCTCTCTGAACATAAGGCAGGGAATCCTTTCCTTACAGAACCTTGAATACCTTTCATGAACACCCTCCAGTGAGCTCCCTACCAACACATGCCTCACTGCTACTCGGTAATGAAAGAAAAAATAGCAACATGGACAAGAGTTTAATGAGAAGTAGTATTTAAGGAGTGCATCTAATTCAGATATGTTGGAAGACTTCCTGACAATAAGCTCCTTCAGCCCTATAAACAGCTTCTCAAGGGGAGTAACGATCACTTTGCTGATGACTAGTAGTCTGACCAAAGCTCTGGGATTGTAAGGCGTTGGCAGGAAATGGGCTGGATGATGTAATACAAATTCCTTTCGTGTTTGAGTCCTCTGATTCCAGCAATTTCTCCCCTCTGCTCGGGGTTAAAGAGAGATGTGAGTCATCCTTGGGAGAAGACCAAGAGACCACTTTTTCTCCTGTGATGTACTTTTTGACCGTTGACGTGTCACCTGATGTCTGCAAGAGTCTTGGAGACTCCCAGGCCCCTCAGTTATTTTGGTAAGAGGAACAGCATCTTGTTTAGATTTCCCCTTCTGAATATCTATGTGAGTGCTAGTGACTGTGGCCACGCGTGTGAGAAGTAGTCTGTAAAATGATCGAGTGGAGGACCAAAACCAAACCGTTTAGAGAAAACAGCTTGTTGATGGATATTATTTGCTGTTGAGGTCATGAAAACGGCTATTCTGGGTCAGACACAAGGTCTCTGCCTTCCAGTGTTCTGGCTTTGACAGTGTCTAATAGCAAGTACTTAACGCAGAGAGAGCAGCGCCAAGGTTCGGTGATACTTCCCCTCCTCTGTACTCTTGAAGCAATCCCGTGGCTTTGGGATTTCCTGGCCATAGATATTTTTTTTTTTTTTATAGTCACCTGTGATAGATTTTTCTTTATTGGATTTGTCTGAATCGTTTTTTGAGCCTGTCTATATCTCTGGCATCTGCAGCATCTCGTGGCAGCCCTACTTCAGGCGCGTTCGATGGGGAGAAAGTTATCCTGTGCGTGGCTGGCTTTGAACCAGAGCGGGTTGGAAGCTCTCAGGTGAGAGGGGCTTGGGGCCCTCA
>NW_008633639.1:0-306 GCF_000691845.1 Merops nubicus | reverse complement strand
GCCTGCCCTCTACCCGGCGCGCGGCCAGCAGGTGCGAGGGAGGGAGGGGAAAAACAAACAAACAAAAAACCCCCACCCCAAAAACAACAACAACAAAAAAAACCAAACCAAAACAAAAAACACACAAAAAAACCCCAAAAAAACAAAAAAAACCGAAAAAAAAACACCCAAAACGAACCAAAACAAACAAACCAAAAAAAAATAAGTAGGTTGTGCATATTTAGTGTTCGGTTTATTTTTTTTTTCCCTGAAGGATTACAGTATCTTTACAGAAGTTATTTCTGGATACCCGTGACCGCCCAGGCA
>NW_008633638.1:0-15447 GCF_000691845.1 Merops nubicus | reverse complement strand
CGCTGCACGGGCCCGGCCAGGGGTTGAGGGAGACATGTCACCCAGCCCTGCGCCAGTAAATCCTCACGGAAAAAGAGAACGAAGTAGGGAAGGGCCAGAGGCTGGTCTCGACCCACCTCCACCAACATCCTGGGGTGGGAATGAACATTAGCCCGGGGGGCAGCAGGCCCCTGAGCCTCCAGCAGCGGTCTGAAGGACTCTTGCCACAGAATACTGTTAATATGTACAGTAACATAATGAAACTTCACCTTTCCTTCTATGTTGATTAACTTAATGTAACTCCGGCCCATAGAAACTGGTAAAACTTAACTCTTTTTACGTGATGACTGCAGCATTCCAAGCACTTTACTGAGAAGTTGTGTGTGTTGTACGGCACAGGCACCCCGACACTGTTCTCAGAGCTTTACCTGTTCTGCAGTCTCATGGTTATTTCCTCAGACCACTTTTGCTTTGTCTTAAATTCACAATTCCAAAACCTCTGAGCACCCCTGAAACACAGGGGGTGAAAAAAAAACCACAACTCCCTTCTTACTATGAAGCAAATGAAAATCCACACACAAAGGAGGAGGATGTGTGCAGATACCCAGCCCCAGGCAAGAGCTGGAGCTCCAGCTACTGACCTCAGACAGCCCCTGTGGTGCAGATGTCATCTGACTTGTTATGTGGCTACAGCATCACAGATCTAATATAAATCAAAGGAAAGAGCAATGATTTGTGGGATTTTGCAAAATTCAGGCTATAGGTTTAGTCATGGAAAAGTGCTGGCTTCTCAAAAGCAGAGTCTGAAAGAGCAAACCCCTTTTCCATCCGAAGGCAGGGTAAAGGAAAGAGGAATTGTAAACATCCCACTTCCTACAAAGACTGACCACAACCAGGAGCTGTTTGATTCACCCACTCCCTCAGCTTTTTCATTTTAATAGGTACAATCACAGAAAGAGGGACAATTATCAGACCTGCCACCTTCTTTATGAAGAGTAATATTATCACATTCCCTGTAAGAGAAGCCAAAGGTTTCTGAAAGCTTGTGATCAGCTGCAGCCTGCACAGTACAGAGGTGCAACACTTCAATGCTTCACACCAAGAGCTTCCAAACAACATCCCTCTAACAGTGTTACCTGGAGAGCGACTGAAGGGGGGACAGCTGCACACAACTGAGGCATGAAAAACTACAGTAGGGTCTGCTCGTTTTTTGGAAATTATCTTATACAAAAATATAACTTGAAAGTGACAAATAGCAAATGAGAAAACCCCCCACAAGAGCACAGGGACTTTTCAGGATTATGAAGGTGGCAGTAGGGGACCACCTCTTTATGGAGAAGGAAACAAATTTTATAACAATGCATCACAGCTCTTTGCTTCAAGGAAAAAAACTTGTGATTTCCTTGTGTATTCTTACTACACGTTTCAAACACTAATTCTTCAGACTGAAATCCATACATTTAAAAATAAAAACACACAAAATGAAACAACCCAGCTACAGACCTCAGACAAACAGCCCACTAGGCACCAGGCTTGCTGACAGACTGCAGCATGTAACCTGGCCAGGTACTGGGGTAGGTTTTTCCCCAAGTGGAAAATACACATTGCTAAATCATCCCTGACAAAAATTAGGCATTGTTAGCAAGAATGTGAAAATATTTACAAAATACTTTGCACACAAAGACATCTTCACCCAGAAACAGCACTGCACAGAGTGGAAACACTGTCTGCAACAGAGGATGCAAGTGGCAAATGTCCTTTAGGATTTAGATCCTGGTGGTTGTGCTTTGTTGCTGGCTGGGGTTAAACCACAGCATGGTTCAATCATTAAAAGAGCACTTCTTATGCATTTTCCTGAGCAGAGTGAGGACTGCATAGCCATGATCATACAAAGTAAAATGGATAAAAAGTGATAGTTCCACTCCTTTAAAAAACTACCTTTAAGAAAAGTTTATTAATAATGCCACTGAGACCTTTCTAAGTCAACTGCATGCCACAGAACTGGCACCACAGTAAGTAGCAGTCTTCCTCCACATTTGAGGCCCAGGAATTGTAGCCAGTGACATGTAGCAACAAGATTTCAGCTTGGTAACTTCTCCCTGCTGGATGCAGCAAAGGGAGATGGTGTTTGTAGGCTCTGTCACTCCAATGTACCACAAAGCAGGAGCTTTCCTTCCTTCCAGGTAGTCATTCTGCAGTATGCAAACACACCCAGAAGAACCACACCAAGCTGCCTCTCAGCTCTCACCAGCAGAGCAGCCACCAGTATCACCCCACTTCTTTCACTGGGCCAGTTAAACCTTGTGCTCTTTGCTGCTTTCTCTCAAGATACCGAGCTCGGGCATCCAGTATTGATTGGTCATCATTCCTTCTCTCCATCTTCTTGGCAGAGTTGTCTCTTTGTCCTTCTGGGAGGAGAATAACAGAAAGTAAAGTAATATATACTCTATGTCAAAATCCCCAGTGTCACATTTCCTCCTACTTGCAAAATATCCAAAACCCCCCAAAAGAATCTCAAATGTTTTTCAAGTCCTAGCCAGTCATCTGAACGACTTCTAGAGAGGACAGACTGCCACAGCAGGGAGGGGAAAACCAAATGAAAACAAACAAAAATCATGCCTTAACTCCCATGTCAACATTTGCAGCAGGGCTCATCTCCTACCCAGATGCCCATCTTGTTTTTTTATTCTAACAGACACTCTGTCTCTTTTGTTCTCTGTGCCCATTTCTTCTCTAAATTACACATCTCAAACTCAGAATTAGGCAGGACAGAGACAGCACAGAGGAAAAAAAAGCTTATAATAAACTATAAATTTCTGGAGGTAGGAGGAAGAGAGATGATAACATACAGATAGAGGAGTGGGAGAAGTCAATACTCCTGATCAGATACCATTAGGAACATGCATTCTCCCACAGAGCTGAGACCTTGGGAGTGCTTCTCCCAGGGGGAAAGAAAAACAAGGAATACTTTCAGTTTAAAATATTTTTTTTAAAAAAATCAAAGACTCTGTGAGCCCAAGCATTGTGTGAAAGATGCAGCTACTGCAGCCTGTTCCTAGGGCTCTGGGGCTGGGCACCAGATTCTTTGATACAAGGAAGAAGCTTTAATTAACTTTCACTATTGGAGTATTTGTAATTATTCTGTCTCAGAGTCAAATAATCATTCAGCTCATGCTGCAGCCTCTCCTTCCACTGGGTACTAATTAAGCCTTTGTGAGCTATTCAGCCACCTATTTTTATGAAGCTCTCAGAAACACATCTATAAGGTCAATATTAATCTCAAGTTAATTTACAATTGCCTGGTGAAGCCAAAAAGTTAAGTGGGATAAAGAGAATAAACCTCAGCTCCTTGGGCTTCAGAAAAATAGATGTGGCTCCTCCCCATTATCAACTAATGCAAATATCCTTTCCAGCAAATTTATAACCAAACCAAATTCCTGGTTTTGATCGTTTAAAATGGCTGATTCATACAACAGTGCAGGAAAGAAAGAGGTGCTGGCCTGTGCACAAGAGTCTAAATCCTTTCCACTGTTAAGGAAACTGAAGAGCACATATACTGCCAGTGCCTGTACTGGGGATTAAATCAAAGTTTTGGAAGGGTCAGCTCAGGAGTAGAGAGGCCCTCTGAATACTCAGCTGCTTTATGAAACCTGCTGACAGAAGAATTCCAAGAATGCCAAGCAGCCAGACCAGTTAGCAGGCACCAGTTTTAATCAAAACTGACTACTTAAACATATTGTCAGAATGAGACACTCACCAAAACACCTTTTCCTCTGTGTGTTTTGTTTGGTGGGTTTTTTAGGGTTGGGTTATTTTTCTTCCCCATACCTCATAGCCCTTGGGACTTCTCCCTCTCAGGACAATATTATTTTGGGTATCTATGGCTAGATGCCCTTCACAAGCTTAAATGGTCAGACTCAAAATGCTTTTATTCAACTCTGCATTAAAGTTCTGCTCCTGCCAGTTAGAGTAAACCAAAAGGAGGGGGAAGCACGGCAAGAACCACTGAGCAGACACCACCACACACACTGCAGAGGCAGGAAAATAAGGATTACAAAACTGTAGTAAGACAAGAAAACACCTTGTAACTACACCTATCAAGTGCTAAACAGATGAACACCTACTAGTCCAGAATTCATTCAGTGACATCATACACACACATCTACAGCCACCGAGAAAACCACACACGCATCCCAGACAAGGACTAGTAACGAACTTACCCAACTGCCTTTTAAGGTCCTCCTTATGCTGCCACTTGGTTATTTCCTCCTCAGTCACCTCCTCCCGTGCCACGTTGCTCAGCTCATAGGCATCAATCTGGTGCAGCCTTGGCAGCAGGTCCCTGACCCACTCGTAGCGAACGGGACACACCGTGCGCACGTAGATCTTGGCTGTCACGGTGACGTCGTGGAAGATGATCCACTCCAGGTGTGGCTCCTGGTTGTACAGCTCAAAAAGCAAGAGATTATTTTAGAACTGCTCAAAAATCAGTTTTATTTCTAGAGCACACTCCAGTGGAACATCTTCAGATGCAAGAAGGAGCTAAAGATATTATCCTAAAGTTTCAGACAGGGAAACTTAAGGCCTAATGACTTGCTTACAATGACCTAAATCCAAAGAGCCAGAGAGAAAGCTCAGTTAATGTCACACTCATTTCAGAAGCCAAACATATGCAAATTTGAAGAAGTGAGACTCTTGCCCACCCTCAAAACGAACACTTCTGCTTCTCCTGGCTGTAAGTGAGCACAGACCAAACACAAGAGGAAGAGTTTACAGGGAGCTGCTTCTTATTCCTTTTACAAGTTGTTTGCTGTTTTATTATTGCAGCCTCTGGTAACTTACTGCAGATGAAGGATGGATATAAACTATGCTGCCATGTCCGTCCATTGTGCAGAATGTCTTGGCTGCAGATCTGAAAGGTTTGTGAAAACAATAAACAAATAAGGAAACTTACTTCACTGTCTTTAGACAGCAACACAAAACTAAGCAAATCAGTAGCAGTATAGAAAAAAATACTCAGATGTATAAGCAGAGGAAGACCCTTCCAGAATTAAACTGTAAAAATAAAAAGCCAGTGAGGAATAAAAATGTGTCTAATTTACCAGAGTAACACTGCAGCTATACCACCACAATAATAAACAGGGTTTGAAGCCTTTGACAGCCACAATAATTGGACATTTCTAAGCCCTTTAGGATTGGGAACTACTCATCAGCTTGCAAGTGCATTTCACAGACAGAAAAACTCTTATTCCAAGGATGTAAGCAAATTCCCCAGGAATGAGAGTCAAAAAGCAACGTATGCCCCAGGAAACACCACCTGCAAATGCTGCTTTGCTGCTTTTTAACAATACACAGCCTTACTGTTCTGTTTCAATATGCAGCTACAATTTTAAAGAATATTGATAATATCTTTCAGTTCTCCAAACTTTATTACTTACCTCCTAGCAACATTGATAAAGTATCCTGCACACAGACACCTTCTTAGCATTTCAGTTCTGGAGCCTTCAAATGTCTCTTTAGGGAAGTCTGGCAGCTACATAAAGAAAAAACATGAATCAGGATCTTTCCTAAAGAAAAAGCTGCTATGCCTCCTCCATCCCAAGGATTTTAGACTCCAAGTTTCTCACCCTATGGAAACCATGAGGAGAGAAGAACTCCTCCTTGCTTGTTACCACCATCATACCTGTCAGTTCAACAAGCCACAGCCAGGATGCTCCAATAAACATTTAAGTAGATTAGTTTCCACTGGAGAAAGGCAGCAGCCATTTGGCAAAGGCTCACACAGCCAGTACATATCTTAAATATATATAAAAATGATGTTTCATTACCTGTTTCAGTTTGCTGATTATTTCCCGAAGTTGTTTTTCCACACTAAAAGCAGATTTTAAAGCTCTCCAGTGGATCCAGTGTTTCTGGCACCAAGCTGAAGGAGACTTGCTGAGGACAGAAATACTTGTATTATAAAGAAGCCCTTTGTAAGCTGCAGGCAGAAAGTTGCCTCTATTTTTTGTTATGGTCGTACAAAGAAGGCAACCTACACAGCCAGATACTTTGTTAGTTTAAATAATAGGTGTCTTGACAGCAAATACAGGTCACAATAAGGAATAAATCTGCAATAAAGTACAGTGCATATATGTGCATATCCACAATACATCTAAAACCCATCAGCAGCTGGGAGTTATGAGCAATGCAAAAGCTGTTACTGGAAGGAATCATTTTATACCTTGCTTTGCACTGTTCAAAAATATTTAAGAGGGTTGCAAAGTCATTGCATCCTCCCACTTGTGAAGAAAGCTCCTGGTGTTGAAGCTCAGCCTCCTTTTGCTTCTGAGGATCACCTGAGGAAATAAGTTACAGCTCACTTTAACAAAGTCATTCTTTTTTATCACTCCTTAATTTTCTGTGAGCATCTCTCCAAAGTGTGTTTGACAGTCTCAGCTCTTTATTCATGTTATTTTTGGATTTCTCTCTCCTCCACAGCTGCTTTTACAGTTCTTCCTCCTTCCACTACTGCTGAACAAGAACACGTAAATGCTATTAAATCTGTGATTAATCTCATCAATCAGCACGAGGGATGAAGAACTCTAGTCTCTTAGAAAGAAAGGCTCTATGTATTTCTCTCTCACAATCAATTCAGACATCAAGATGGACAGATAAAGGAACAGTGACCTTAAACAAACAGCTCACTGGGATCAAGTGAAAGTTTTGCCAAAACCAAAACTGTTGAAATCACCCCATCATAGCACTAATCTATTTAACTCAGCTTTTGTCCTAGTTCTCAAGCTCCATAGCCAGGAGGTCTTAAATAAGAGTCTAGAAAAGATCCAATCTGTGAGCTTAGTGGGAATTCACCTTCACTAAATGCTAGGAATGTACCAGGCAAAACCAACACTTCCAAAGTGTTATTTCAAGTGTTAAAGACACAAAAAATTTCCTCCCCAGCACAACCCATGCCCCTCAGTAGAGAGGGATCCAGCTGCAAAGGCCAGTGCACAGCACTGCTGCCCTACTGCAGACAACATCAGGAGCTTGCAGGAACTAAAATGAACACCCATGAAGTCAGGAGGCCTGTTCACATGCATACTGCACACAAGTGTGTTCAGGGTGGGAGCCTCTCTGCCTCCTGATGCCTGGGGTTGCTGGGGAGTAACACGGAGCAGATAAGGAGGGCACCCTGCTGGGTGGGGGATGGGAAAGCAAACACACGTTTGCCACAAAGGGAAAGACCCCCGGGCAGAATTCAGGCTATCAGTACTGCCAGCAGTGCCTCCAGCTGCTGCCCTAACAGGCACGGTTAATACACTACAGAGGTAACTGGGCCAGAGCCAGTGAGTGACTAGAAAGGACAAAGGTCTCCCACAAAACCTGTGCTACATACAAAGGCTATAGGCAGCACAGCTGGGGGGCAGGTGGGGGGGAAGGAGAAAGGAAGGAGGACATGGGAGAATGGGTTCAGCACTAGTGAGAGGTGCTGGCTTGGAACCACAGCAAAAGTATATTTTCCATTTAGAAAAACACTGGAGATAGAGGCAGTGACAACTGAGGTTCTCCCAATAACTCAGAGTTACTGAACAGAAGAGCCAATGCAGAGGAGACTCCATGCATTAAAAACAATCAGTCCCTGTGTTTTCTGTACTGAGACCAACAGCAAAACATCTGCTGTGGTTTCTTTCTCTGGTGGGTAGGGTTGGGTTGTTGGTTTTTTTAAGGGGTTTAGGGTTTGGTTTTGTCTGAGGGGCAGGGGGAGTGTGTTTTTTTTTTTTTTGTTTTCCCCTCCTGTAACACAGCTTTCCCCCTTATGACCTCCCAGCAACCACTCTCTCACCCATGTGTTGCTTTACAGCTCACAGCCTCGGGACAAATGCAACCAAATTCCATGCTATTTTGAAGTCTTTGGAACAGCTGTTGTCTAATTCCCAACGTGCAATGTGCCCTGACTCCAAGACCACAGAAAGCTGTAAAAGCATACAGGCAAAATGCCATTGTGTATTTGTCCTAATCTCACCATTCTTCCCTACAGATCTCCTACAATGCACTCCAGAAGACAAGGCATTGCACTTGAGGAATCTTCCTCACCCTGCAATGTGAGCATTATGCAAAGCATTAGTTCAAGGTAAATGCTTATCTCCCACCAGTGTCTGGCCCAGCTAAGGAGACCAGTTTGCTCCCTGGCAGGAGTATCCTTACAGTCAAGTGAAGTCTTGTGCTACCACTGTTCAAAACATAAAATCAGCTCCCATTTCATAACCATGGCCTTCACAAACTATCAGCACACAAAACTACTGAGAGCAAAAACCCTGCAGAGGGCAGCTGTAGGAAAGGTCTGCAGGTGAAGCAGCATGTGCTGCCTAACCCCTGCCCCAGACATCCCAGCCCAAGCAGAACTGCCCACCCCCCTGAGGCTGCTCTGGGGTCAGGGGCTGCCTACCTGGACGAATGAAGACATTTTCCACAGACAGCATGGCTGCTATGGGAAGCAGCAGATCTTCACAGTCAAGGGAAGCAGCTTTTATGACAGCACAGGCCAGGTTGGGAGGGAGGGGAAACTGCACCAGGAATTCACCCAGTCTTGTCACGTGGCCTCTCCTTAACCCAGGGAAGATTCAAATGCCACATTCAACAAAACCATGTTTAAATGTAAATTACAACACAAACACATCACAGCCACCATGCACTGATAAAAAAGGGCATGAAAGAAGCATTTCCCTCTGGACTGTTCCAACACCTCAGTCTGTGTGCCCAGAGAGGTGCTGGAGACGTGCAGCAAGTGTCACTAGCAGCAGAATGTTTCACCTTTCTCCAGTTTGCTTTCCCCTGCTTCATGGCAAGCAAAGCCAGCTTTTTAACTGTACCAGATATTCACTTTTAAAGGCTTTCTTTTGGTTTGTTTTTCAAGAAGAATTCCTGGAAGCTTAGGACAAGATCTCACTTCCTGCCTCGAGTTCTTGAATGGGCCTCCCAGCTCGTGCCTAAGCACCTTCATCACAACAGTCTGGGAGCTGCTGTCAGGAACTACAGCAGAGTTGAGGTCACTTGTCTGAGGTCACTCAGGAACTCCAGGACAATGTGAAGTTAATCTCTCTATCTCTCAAGTCATAAGCCATGCCCTAAACCTGATCTGACAGAGACTATATTAAAACCCAGTAGTTAACCGCCAGGTCTGATGAGGAAACATTCTACTGCTTGGGGAAGTCCTTTAGTCTATGTGAACAACTCACTGCCACCAGTTAAACTATTAGATTTTAAATTCTTGTAGTGAGTGCAATCCTCTATTTTTTACCTGTCAATAGCATCACACTGGTAAAGTTCCTTGAGAGCCTCTAAAATGTGTCTTTCTTCAGGGCAGTCCAAATAGGGAAATCTACAGTGAAAAAATGACATAACAAAATCTCACTGTTCAGATTCAGGACAGCTTTGTTAGTGTTCACATTGATTAAAACACTCTTGCAACCTTCCAACACAGGTTTCTGACCCAAGTGCACATAAGCACCTTCAAGATATGTTTTATTGTATGCATAGCCTCAGGCTGAAGAATTATGATGACAAATCCCAGCATGGCACATGCAAAGATGAACTGTATTTTCTGCACAAGCATGATCCTAAAATTAAACAGTTCCACAGAGATGAAGCTTTTGGGATACCAACATCAGTAATTTAAAAGGTGAACTATTAACTATTTCATTTTGGAGAGAGGAAGCTGGTTTTGGCACAAACTCAAAGAGAACTTGAGCTCAGGCTCCCATCTGGCATTAAAGACCAAGGAGAAGAGGAGAAAAGCTGATTGGATCAACGGGCCACAGTTGGGACCTAATCCTGCCTCCTGCCAACAGGCTGCTGCTGCCCAGGCTGCTGGGACTCAGGAGAGAACCATAATCTCCCCTTCCATGTAGGTTACCTTATGACATCATGCACAGAAAGGCACTTCAGGGTCAGGATGACAGATGTCAGGCTGGTTCTCCTGATCTCTGGCACTGTGTGGTCAGGCATGCACTGCTCCCAGAACTCTCTGCTGTACAGCCTGTAGCTCTTCCCTGAGGAGGTCCTGCCAGCCCGGCCAGCTCGCTGAGTGGCCTCACTCCTTCCAGGACAAAACAAAAAAAATCCAAACTCTTGATCCCTTCTGTTATTCCCCACAGAAGCACACTGTAATTATGATAAATAACTGCAATTTCTATGACTGAAGATGGAAGATATGTTATACTGTGCAGCAGATGAGAAATCCAGCTACACAAGAACCAGCTGAATGAAGCAGCATTTCTGTGCAAGGGAGGATTTTCTGAAGCTGCTCTGAATCAGGCTGTTGTATTCAGCACACAAAGATGACACGTGAGCCACTGTTCAGACTACAGACACTGCTCTGTCAATTCCTTATGTCTGTAACTTGTAAGAAATTATATGTCCTGAACCACTTTCTATTTAGCAGCAAACAAAATGGCTTTAAATTACAGACCCTCAAAGCCAGTACCTCCCCCCTTTTATTTACTTGTTTGAAAATCAACCAAGGCACAGTATTGTCAGACCAACTCCCAGAAACACCAAGCACACAACCTTTTTAAAGCTTACTTTGAAATGGGAACCACCTCCAGGATGTCCAAGCCAACTCGGGGGTTATGATTCAACTGCTTCACAAACCCACTATCTACCACATATCTGAAAAAGATTCATACTCTGTCAGAGAAGAAAACAACAGACACCTCAGTAGACAGACAGGTAACTGCCACATGCATATCATCAAAGCAAGAACACATTCACCCTACAACCACTCCAAACAGGTAGTTACACTTTGCTGGTCACTGCAGGCCTGCAAGGCTTCAGTCTGCAGGATGTCTCAAATACCTCCCAGCACCCAAAGAGACTATGCTCATTTAATGAAGATTTTATTTCAGATTAGGGTCCAACAATATTAGTTACCTATAAGACTATAAAATAGTATCAAAGGGTTTTTTTATTCACTACATGCTCAAAAAAAAGCAACAGGTAATAATTACTGGGCAGGAACAGTAGCAGAAGGAAGTCTCAGGGGCATTTTTCCAGTAATCTAAGCTAGTAATATAAATCTAGTAGAACTTTCTGAATTATTTCCTCTGTTACAGCTCTTACAAAGGACAGCAAACAATACCTGACTCCTTCAATAGTCAGAGATGTGGCAGCAATGTTTGTGGAGACCACACATTTCCTAACTCCTGCAGGAGCTGGCAAGAATATGCTCTTCTGCTGATCTAAAATGACAGATAGTCAGTCAAACAATCTGTAGTGTTACAAAGCTCTCATTTCAAACCACACCTCTAACACTGTGCAAACTTAAAGGCTTAGTGAAAGTTAATGGAATGAAATTAGGATGTGAACAATGTGAAATGCTAAAATACAGATCTGGTACTATTTTAGCATGTCAGAAGTCAGAGAATATCTTCTGTATTGCTTGCATATTCAGGAAGATTTTGAGATCAAGAAAGGCCAACTCTCCTGGATGCTTCCTAACCCAGAGCTAGGAAAAACAAGCAAGATGTCTGGTCTTAACAGAATCACAAAGCACTTGAAAGGTTTCAACAACCACAGCAAGTGAAGGAGAACATGAAAAGATTCATTTAAACCCCCATGTTTCCAGTAAATCATCTTTTACCATGTAACACAGCAGCATATGATTATTATGATTATATGCTTATATGATTATTCCATTAATCCATTTGGCTTTCCAAAGAACAAAAAACAAGGGAGTTGTAAATTCAACTTTCCCCTGTAATTTTCTCACTTACCATACTTGAAAAATAGAAAAATGCTTTTAAGGAAAATTATCTTGTGTATCTAAAAAATATTAAAATACAGTGGCCTCTGAAAAACTACCACAAACAAAAAGAATACAGTATCACTCTCAGTCAGGAATCTAACACCTCTCATGGAGTGAGGAAGAAGTTACAGCTTTCATTTATGCAACTTTTCATTTAGCTCTTTTGGGGAGGTAAAAATTTTGCTCCCTCCCTCCAGACCTTTTACCCTAGAGCACTTTCAGATGGAAATTGCTGTCCTGCTCTTCTGGAAACTTATTCAGCCTCTTGGCATTCTACACACTGCACCCACATTTAAACATCACACTCAAGCTCATCTGAAAACACAGTGCCTGTGTTCAGTAAAGGTCACAAGGCCCTTGTTTTTAACTCTTTGAAACCAACTGCTGTACTGCTGCCAAACAGAACAGACTGACTCTGATAACCTGTACTCTTCTGTACTGTGTGACACTGTGCTGCTGCTATCTTCCCTTACAGCCTGTTCTCAGCTGATGGAAAGACCTTTTCCATACAAAATAGAACATGAGGGCCTAAGTAAGACATCTGAACTCTCAGTTACACAATATCCCCCCTCCTAAGCTGGAGACCTTGTGAAGCCATTTCAGTGAACATGAATTTTCCCTGGAGGCTTCTGTACCAGTACAGAGAAGGCTGAAGTTTGATCAGTTTATGACTGTCACAGAAAGAACCTGTAGTGCTACAGCACCGTAACAAACGGGTTAATTAATGCCATTTTTTCCAATCACAACAGAAACATTTGATTAGTACACTGTTTTTAACAACTCTTGCAGTTAGCATTTATGTGAATTAAGTTCCATGTGACACTGTATGCTTCTACCTGTTGACATTGAGCCATACAATGGTAAGATGAGGAGACCTTCAACAGACCGATCGTGCACTTCATAGCGGTAATCGATAGATTCTGCTTTCTTGAAGAGTAAGTCACAAGCTCTTTCTATCTCTATTTGACCTAAAAAAACATACAAGAGCATTCAGAGCAACCTACGTTGCTAGAACTCTGCCTTCCTGATTTGTCACATCTTTAAACAAGATTGTTTTGCCAATATTAGAGTCATCATTACAAGCAAGACTATTTATGGGAGTTAGTTTAGGAGGGGATGTCCCATCTTTCCACAGTGCCTCTCACAAAGGCTCTTCCTTAAAAGGTGACTTAAAAGTGCCTGGGCCATGCACTGAGGTAGGGTTTTGCAGCTAAAGAAATTCTCCCTTCCTGACTTAACAATAAAACAAAACACACAGACAATACAAACAGAGCAATTTTAGCAAAGGAAGAAAAGCTTACAGGCAAATTTTTAGGTTAGTGTTTTTCTTATCTGATCTCAAACACAATGTGCTCTGAAAGCTGTCCCTTCACAGGACTATGAGCATCTACCTGCAGCCCTCCCTTCTCTGCTTGCTGCTCTGGGGCAAACCAGAGAGCCACTGGCAGGACGCCCTGCTCTGCTGGCAATGCCATGCTTCTCCTGCAACAACCATCAGTTCTTGAGAGGAAAATTCTCACCTGTCAGGAACACCAAGATGTCACCTGCTGGTTCATTCAAGTGGATATCCAGTGTCACCTTCACAGCCTGAAACAAACAACAAACAAGCCAATAACAGCTGGAATCTCCCTTGCTCTTTCTAAAACTCAGTATAACTAATTCATCCCTCCACCCTGCAGAGATGCTAAGACTACAGCAGCTGATTCTTGTGGTCTTTCAGAGATGATAATCACACCCAGACCAGAGCCCACCCCCCAGAGGCCAAGTGAAGCAGGCCAGACCTCTGTGAGGTACGCAGAGCCGCCCACGTCCCGCGGGCTGAGCAGGTTGCAGAATATCTCCTTGACAGGGTAACTTCTTCCTGGAATGTGCAGCACTGAACAGTGCCCGAAGAACTCCGAGAGCTTGTCAACCTCCAGGGTGGCTGACATCACCACCACCTTCATGGCTGTCTTCCTGCCTGATGGTGTCTTCTGTAGAAACAGCTTCTTCAGCAAACCAAATAAAATATCCTAACAGAAAACCAGAAGCAACTTGTATTAGTACCCCTGTTTTCTGAGAGGTGCCTGATGAACTTGGAGGGGACTGATTTTATCCCACTGAGAACAAAGACAGAAAATCATATCTTTAGGACTTAAGCACTCAGAAGAGCTTCTCCTGCAACATACACTTACCCTGATCATTTCCTAAGTGTGCTAACTGGTTTCTAGAATTGGATATTTTTTAACAGCTCTTCTCACAGCCTATCCACAGAATCAGTGGAACTTCATTTTTATACTCTCAGACCCATTTTAAGAAATCATCACCTTTATCCAGCACACATTACTTGACTGAGTGTGCACTCTCCTTTGCTGTACTATTTATTGTCACCACTTTAGCAAGTTTATTTGACTCTGCAGTGCTCTGGATTAAAAAATTGCTCCTTTTAGTTAGACACAGGTGAAGGAGCAATAAGTTCTAACATAACCCCAGCTCAATTACTTGCAATACACTCAGAGGCTTGAGGGCAGATCTGGGACTCAGGAAGCACGTTCCCTTCCCCCAGCTGCACCAGTAGATTAGGTTGTTTGACACAACACAAGCTCTTCAGGACTGAATGACTCCTGTCTTGCTTCACTTGCCACAGAAGGGTCAGAGTGACATTTGATAGTCCTTGGTACTGAGCTCAGTCTGGACACTTCCATGATCCCAAAAGCCACAATCTCTTTGCACAGTCACGTACACGCCCTAAGAAACTTCAGGCCTTAGAGTGAGGGAGATGGTTTAGGCCTTTGTTTGTTTGCAGGTTTGTTTTTGCTTTTTTATTTACAACTCTAATAGAAAGTTTGTGTTTGCTGCACTGGCTTCATACTCCTAGAAATTTTGGGAATGAATCCAATAGCCAGCCAAGTTTTAACTGCTTTCAAACACAACAGCTACAACAATCCCAACAGGATTACAGGCTGCATCTTATTTTCAGATTATGCAGCATATAATAAACAAAGGAGCAATTCTATGGTCTTAGGACAGCAAAAGGGTAAAGCACATCCATAGGAAGTCAGTCCAAATCCTTAGGGATTGGGCAGAAAAGAAAGTAGATCTCAGTAAAGTAAAAACAGTGACCCAAAAGGACAGATGTAAAGCAACACTCACAGTGCTGAGGCTCCGCTCGTGGGCTTCATCCAAAATGATGATGCTGTACTTGCTGAGAAGGGGGTCTGCCAAAATGTGCCTCAGCAGGCAGCCATCTGTCATGTACTTGATGGCAGTGTCCTGGAGGGTTTGATGAGACATTCAGCTCTTAGCCTGGACTTTAATTTCATGGTAAACACTCCTACACAGATCACTTATTTGTGCAGAACACACAGATTGCAGCACAGGTACTGAGGCATGTCAGGCACCCAAAACACATGATCAAATGAGTTACCTGATGCTTACAACTGCAGCCCCACCAAAGCTGTGACAGGCCAGAGACCCTCAGAACAGGCCACAGGGCCACATCACCCCACAGCGAGGCCCACGGGCAAACAACTGAGCTGCAGTCCAATCCCTCCCCTCCCCTGGCCACGTCCCCCGCAGGAGCACGGCCCCCGGAGCCCTACCTCGGTACTGCAGTCGTCGAATCGGACCTGGTACCCGACGAGTCCCCCCAGCGCGCAGCCCATCTCCTCGGCCACCCGCTGCGCCACCGAGATGGTGGCGAC
>NW_008633637.1:0-202 GCF_000691845.1 Merops nubicus | reverse complement strand
CACGGCCAGCTGGCTGTTGAAGTCTGTCTTCTTGGTGGTGCTCTTCATCTTGTAGATGATGACGGTCACCACCATGCAGGAGATGAGGAAGGCCCCGGTGCAGTAAATGATGATCTCCAGGTAGATGGGGGATGTCATCATGGCCGGGGTGTCTTCAATAGCTGGGCCGGCGTGAACAGGGCGTTAGCACCAGGAGCCTGCC
>NW_008633636.1:0-2026 GCF_000691845.1 Merops nubicus | reverse complement strand
GTGAGTGCTGTCAGTGGGGCTGGGCCGGGGACACCAGGGCGGGGGACACCATGCTAGCATAACCGTGGGCATGCATCAGCCTGGCAGGAGGGCACAAGGTGGCCAGAGAAAGCCCGTGGCCTCCCTGCTCCTTCTGCATGGGATGTGGGACTTGAGGCATACCACACCGTGTGCCAGGTGCCTGTGCCAGAGACACTCTGCCCATGCCAGGGATGCTTTGTCTGTGCCAGGACATTTTGCCCATACCAGGGATGCTCTGCCCATGCTGGGAGCTTCTGCCTTGTGCTGGAGACACTCTGTCCATGCTGAGGATGCTCTGCCTGTGCTGGGGACGCTCTCTGCCTGTGCCAGGATATTTTGCCCATGCCAGGGACACTCTGTGTGTTCAGGAGGCTCTACCCATGCTGGGGATGCTCTGCCTATGCTGGTGGGAAGCTCTGCCTATGCCAGAGACACTCTGCCCATGTTGGAGACACTCTGCCCATGCTGGGGATGCTCTGCCTGTGCCAGGGATGCTTTGCCTGTGCCAGGATATTTTGTGCCAGGATATTTTGCCCATGCCAGGGATGCTGCGTGTGACAGACACTCTGCCCATGCTGAGGGTGCTCTGCCTGTATCAGGGATGTTCTGCCTGTGCTGGGGATGCTTTGGCTGTGCCAGGACGTTTAGCCCATGCCAGGATGTCCTGCCCGTGCCAGGATGCTCTGCCCACACCAGGAGGCTCTGCCCATGGCACAGGGATGCTCTGGGCCATGCCCTGTGCCACACACAGCCCCATGGCACCCCAGGCTGACATGTCCCCATGCCTGCAGGAGTTCAGCCACCCTGTGGAGAGCCTGGCCCTCACGGTGGAGGAGATGATCAACGTGCGCAGGGTGCTGGTCAAGGCTGAGATGGAGAAGTTCCTGCAGAGCAAGGAGCTCTACAGCAGCCTGCGGAAGGGCAAGGTGGGACCTGGGGCTGGAGGGACCCGGTGCCACCCACCCGGCCCCTGGCTCTCACCCCGCTCTGCCCGCAGGTCTGCTGCTGCTGCAGGACCAAGTTCCCCCTCTTCTCCTGGCCCGCGGCGTGTCTCTTCTGCAAGCGGTGAGTGCTGTGCCATGCTGTGCCATGCCATGCTGTGCTGTGCCATGCCATGCCATGCCATGCCATGCTGTGCCGTGCCATGCCGTGCCATGGGGCTGGCAGGACGGTGGGAGGGTGCCCGCAGTGGCCCTGCTCACCACCCTCTCTGTGTCCCCCAGGTCTGTCTGCAGCTCCTGCAGCCTGAAGGTAGGGGACTGGCTCTGGCCAGAGCTACTGTGTCCCTGTCCCTGCCCCTGCCCTGTCTCCATCCCTGCCCCATCCCTGTCTCAGTCCCATCCTGCTCCAGTTCCTGCCCCGTCCCTGCCCCTGCCCCGTGCCCGTCCCTTTCCCCATCTCATCTGTGTCCTCATTCCTGCCCCATCCCTGTCCCTGTCACATCCTTCTCTGGTTCCTGCCCTGTTCGTGTTCTTGCCCCATCCCTATCTCATCTGTGTCCCCAGCTCTGTCCCCATTCCTGCACCATCCTCGTCCCTCTCCCATCCTTGTCCCAGTTCCCATCCCATCCCTGTCCCTGCCTCATCTGTGTCCCCAGCTCTGTCCCTGTTTTTGCCCTGCTCCTCTTCACACCCCACCCCTGTCCCTGACCCCGTCCTGCCCCATCCCTGTCCCTGTCCCTGCCCGTCCCCATCCTGCTCTTACACCCACATGCCCACAGATGAAGATGCCTTCCAAGAAGCTGGCTCACATCCCCGTCTACGCGCTGGGCTTTGAGAGCCTCCCGGGCTCCCTGCTGGCCAAAGCCCTTCCGCTGCGGCGGAGAGAGACCTTCCAGTGAGTCCAACGGCCATGAGCCTTCCTCCCTCCTCCTCCTCCTCCTCGGCTGGGGCTGACGGCGGGTCGCCTTTGTGCCGGCAGCTCTCTGCAGGGCACATCCTGGCGCCGGGTGGAGGAGGAGTTCCCCCACATCTACGCACAGGGCTCGGTGCTGCGCGACGTCTGC
>NW_008633635.1:0-211 GCF_000691845.1 Merops nubicus | reverse complement strand
CCGTGGGCCGTGCCCTGCCCCGTGGGTGTTGAGACTGCCCTGTGGGCACTGCCATGCCCCGTGGCACTGAATTGCCCCCCGTGGCACTGAGCTGCCCCCTGTGGGCGCTGAGCTGCCCCCCGTGGGCACTACGATGCACCGTGGCACTGAGCTGCCCACCATGGGCACTGAGCTACCCCCTGTGGGCACTGAGCTGCCCCCCATGGGCACT
>NW_008633634.1:0-5330 GCF_000691845.1 Merops nubicus | reverse complement strand
GGGGACAGTGTCAAAGGCCTCAGCAAACCCCCTAGGCATGTTAGTGTCTGGCCAAGGGGTGGCACAGCAGGAGGTGGCTGCCCTGGAGGGAGCCACCAGTCATCCCACTCTTGGAGGGGTCTCCTGGTGCAGCCCGGGCTCAGCAACAGCGTGGAGAGCTGGGCTGCAGAAGTGGGGGGAGCAGAGAGCAGCCAAAGCAGGTTCCCCTGCCTCTCAAAGCTTCACCCACAAGCTGCCTTCCCAAGTGATCAGTTCAGGGAGAAGCTCATCAAATAAGATATTCTAAACCACATGTGGAACAAGCACCTTTCTCCCTTTTTTGCAGAACCACGGGGGAATTGCTGGGTCTCTGGCACACTCTCTATCCCCTGCTCTGTTTAGGCCAGCATGCACCCCAGTACTTCCACAACCCCAGGAGCTCCACTCCCATCCTAGCCTGGCTAGATTAAACTGCTCCTGTACCCAAAAAAAAAAAATCCACTTAGAAATCCATTTTGGGTTTGTTTGTATTGCTTTGGAGGGTTTGTTATATATTTGGATGAAAGAAGCCCATTAAGTACATCTATATTTACTTCATTACAGTGTGGCTCTTGAAGTTAGATGAAAAGATTTACTCTGGCCAAGTTGGTTTATTCATCAGCATCAGCTAAGATATGTTTTCAAAGGCTCATCCTCTTTGCATTTACATGAAAGCACACAGATTTTTTTTCAAGGCTTGTATCAGATTCTGATAGCTGGAAAAGGACAAAAGAAACTTTTGAGAGAATTATAAACAAAGAATCAGAACAGGAAGTCTTCCTACCATTTCCAGTTATTTGGGGGGCAAGGGGAAAACCAACCCTTTTCACCTGGAGAAATATTTCTCACTCTGCAGACGTAGCAACAGCCGCAAACTATAACTGGATGATCAATCACCACAACCCTAGCCTAGTTAATGGTGACTGGCACACTGCTTACCCAAGGACACCAGAAGTGAAGAGTTAACTCAAGCTCAAGAGTTTAAGTAGTGTCCCATGTTTCAGATTTTTTTTATGTGCACTTTGACAAGAAAAATTACTTGATTTTCATAGTAGTATTGAAGAAGAGCTCTTCATAACTGCTATCAAAGCATTAGACAGAAATACAGCCCATCACCAACCAACCCCAGCTGTACAAGCCCTAATTATAGTTGACAGGAACTCAAACATGGCTCAGTACTTGCCTGCCTTTTGTATCAAAATTTTATCCCTAAGCTATGTAAATATTTAAATGCATTTATGGACAGTATCTTCCCTTGTAAGTTTACATTTTCCCACGGAAGACTTCCAGAGTGATTAACAATGCTGATCTTTATCCTTCACACTAACTATTCATTCATTCATCCTTTTGAAAACTAATAGTCCTTACGCACAGCCCAAGGGGGCTGTAAGAAGGCAGTATTTATCTGCCCTAATAATCTACCGCCGCTGCTTTAATTAAAACTTGGTTATATCACATCCATGAGGTGAAATAATGCGTACCGTCACTAGTCATTTTCACCTGACAGTGTGCTTGGTGCATCTTTGCAGGAGCAACCTTTGGAGGTGCCACCTCCAGCAGCTTGCCCTCACCAGCCCAGGTAACCGCAGGCACAGCGTTATAAAAAACCCACCTCACCACAGAAGAAAAGCAAAGTGGAACTGCAGTGGGGTTTGCAACTTTGGGCTTCAGGTGAGCCATCGAGCACCTGCGGGCTGGTATTTACCCTGGTTCATGAGCAGGGCAGCACTGCAGCACATCACACGGGGATGTCGGGAGGCGAGGGGCTGGGGAGAAGGCAAGATGGATGTGGCACATGACCTGTGGAGAAGCTGCAGCACAGTACAGCAATTCAGAGCATGAGGGATACCAGGATGAGGATGGAGGGACAGCAATCAAAGACATCTCAACTTAGTAAATTTGAGGCTGAACCTTCAGGCTTCAGCTTCCTCATCTGCATGGCAGGATGATACAGGATACATGACAGGATAAAGGGCTTCCAAAAGTCCCCACAAATTCACAGAGATTGCAAAGTCTAGATTTTATTACTAGCAGTATTAGAATCATAGAATTATAGAATAATTTTCTTTGGATAAGACCTTTATGATTACCAAGCCCAACCACTGACCCGGCACTGTCAGTTCACCGCTAAACCACATCTATGTGTCTTTTAAAATACCCCCGGGGATGGAGACTCCACCAGTTCCCTGGGCAGCCTCTTCCAATGCTTGACAACCCTTCCGGTGAAGAAACGTTCCTAATGTCCAATCGAAACCTCCCCTGGTGCAGCTTGAAGCCATTTCCTCTTTATCTATCACTTGTTACATGGGAGAAGAGACCAGCACCCACCTTTCTAAAACCTCCTTTCAGGTAGTTGTAGAGAGTGACCAGGTGTCCCTGGAACCCCCTTTTCTTCAGGCTGAACACTCACAGTTCCCTCAGCCACTCCTCAAAAGACTTGTGTTCTAGACCCTTCACCACCTTTGTTGCCCTTCTTTGGACGTGCTCCAGAACCTCAATATCCTTCTGTGAGTGGCCCAAAAGTGAACACAGTACTCAGGATGTGGCCTCACCAGTGCCAAGTACAGGGGGACAACCACTTCTCTAGCCCTGCTGGCCACACTGTTTCTGATACAAGCCAGGATGCTGTTGGCCTTCTTAGCTACTGCTAGCTCTTATTCAAGACTAGAACCCCCAGGTCCTTTTCCACCAAGCAGCTTCCCAGCCACTCTTCCTCAACCCTGGAGCATTGCTCTGGGTGGTTGACCCACCCAGTTGGGTGTGACCCACGTGCAGGACCTTGCTGAACCTCATAACTGGCCTTGGCCTATCAATCCAGCCTGTCCAGGTCCCTCTGTAGAGCCCTCCTACCCTCAAGCAGATCAACACTCCCACCTAACTTGATGTCTGCAAACTTACTGAAGGTGCCCTTGATCCCCTTCCAGACCATTGGTAAGGATATTAAAGAGGCCCCAATACTGAACTCTGGGGAACACTACTTGTGACTAGCTGCCAAGTGGATTTAACTCCATTGAGTACCACTCTCCGGGGCTGGCCATCCAGATGGTTTTTTATCCAATGCAGCATATGCCCATCCAAGCCATGAGCAGGAGGTTTCTGCGAAAGAATACTGTGGGAAACGGTGTTTGGCACCCAAGGTGTGAGCATGACTCTCAGCGTGCTCTGCCCCTTCACCCCACCTAGGCCCCTCTGGCCTCCCTCCTGGCCACCTCGTGGCCACTAGGCTGCAACACGCCTGCCATCCTGCCACCACACTGGAGCTGAGATATCTTCACATCCCACAACAAAACCTGCTCCTTTCTCAACATCTGGAGGCAAGGGCATCGCTACAGGAGCCTGGGTAATGTTATTGGTATGACTTATTGTTTCAATTAAGTGTTAAACAATGTTTTCAGGCCTTCTTTGTCTATGAATCTTATTCTTACATTATATTGTGCAGTCACAAATGATACAGTGTTGGAACTGCTTTGAAAAAGCCCCTCCATTCTCCATCCCCATCCTTACTGGAAGGAAAAAGACTGTCCTGTTCCAGTCACTGAACTCTGCAGCACTTTACCCTCAGCATCAATGAGCTCATAACCAGATTTAACTCCTTTGTGTGTTAGCGAAGCCCTCACTGCCCCAGCAAAGACTGTTCCTTAACCAAACGCCAGTAAAGAAAACAATTGCATTTCTTGTGGATTCCTTGGAACAGGACTTCTTGAAAGACAAATGATGTCCAGATTGTTGAACATTTCATATTTAGGACTTGAAAGCCAGTTGCCACTTTCTGATCAATATAACTTTAGTAGTAGGCTAAATTTGGAGCTCAAGTTACCTTGTAGCAGTCATTTGTAGGCAATACATCATCTAAAGCCACATTCAGGTTGAAATGCCTGGAAACGAGGCTTATGAGGAGCACTGTGCCTTAAAATGCAATGGATTACCTGTTTCTTTTCCTCATTAAATGACATTTCATAAAAGGAACCAAACAAAAGACAGCTGAGCTTGCCAAGTGTCATATCCCGCAACCTCCACTCATATGAGCAAAGTGTCGCCTTCAGATGAGCTTCTCATTCGAAAGTTGCAGATCCCCACTGCTGACCTGAATATTGATTTTATGTTAATAAAATCCCGTGTTGAAATACTGGTTAAAGGTAAAATTGCTCTTGCACTTCAGGCCTGCAAGATGTCGTGCATACTACACTCACTAGTTTTTTTTTAATGAGGGCAAAAGAAACTCACCCCTTACAGAAGATGTTACACAGGCTGCAGAATTTGGCCCTTATTAAATAAGCTAATACTTGAATTAATCGCTTTTCCAGTAAAGGGAGGCACTTTTGGTATAATGAAGCTGCATATCTCACAGATAGGTGTATCTACCAGTGCGAAGTTTTTAAAGACGTAAAATAAGAAGCTCTGGAATTTGAAATTTCTGCTTCTGTGTTGTCCAAGAGAAACATACAGAATAACAACAAACTTCCATTTACCTACTGGGTATCTTCAGCAGTGCTTGTTTCTGTAAATCCTCTTAACAGACACTTTTTTGATCATCACTTAACTGAAATACGGGCAGACTTCAAGAGGACTAAGGAGGATTTCCTTCTGGCTTCACACAACACAAAACAACATTTTTTGAAGTTTAATTTAATAAAATAAGAACTTTGGATAACAGTTAATAGAGCATGGCTGTTAGAAGCGGGAAAATACTTTCTGCCAAAATTTTCCCATTGCTCTTTTTCTCTCTCACTGTTTTCCTGTATTTTTCGGTTAACAGCTCAGTATTACTTCAAAGGCCATTCCTTTCACAAATGTAATCAACTAAAGTATTCAGCACCACAGATGATGTATTACTCTCCCTGAACCCGAACCTCTGAGGAACAGATTAGAAAGAAAGGTTAAAGAGCTCTATCGTTGAAAGCATTATAGTTCAGACACCTATAGATCACTGTGTTTGTTTATTTAGCTAATCGGGTCCATCGGTGTACGGAACATTTCAAGCCACACAACTTTCTGGTCTGACCGTCTGCCAGTTCTTCCCTTGCCCTCCGAGAAGCAATAAGAGAAATGAAGGCGCCGGGCAGCTCCCACGGCAAGCGATGTGCGAGGAGCAATCTGTGCCTGCAGCTCTCCTCGCAACGCTTTGAAAAGCAGCCCCTGCTCTCCCCTGCCGAACCCTCCTCTTGAAGAGTTTTCCAAGACCAAGAGCAGATGCCACCGCGAAACAAACTGGAGCCTGTCACCATCTAATAGGATCTCAATGAAAACGTCGTTACGGGGCGGACTCGCGGCAGCCGGGGCCGGGAGGCGCGGAGACACCCGCAGGGCGGGAC
>NW_008633633.1:0-1152 GCF_000691845.1 Merops nubicus | reverse complement strand
ACCGTGCTGCCACAGGACACGGCCCTGCTGGCACTGACCAGCAGCGCCCTGGTCATCATCGTACTGGTGCTCCTGGCACTCTCCATCATCTACTGCAAGCGCTTTTGGAAGAGCCAGTGCCAGCGAGGTGAGTCGGTGCCTGCAGTGCTTCTCCTCCTGCCTCTGCCCTTCACATGTGCCCATGGTCCTCTCCTCACTGTATAGGGCATTGCCCCAGCATTGCTGCCCTTGCAGCTTACAGTGACCCAGATCTTCCTCTTCTCATACGGAATAAACACCTCATCCTACTTTTTGCATCTGCAGGGCTTGTGCATCTCTTGTGTTTTGCCCACTCCAGGGTGTGGAGGAGCTTCCCCCCTCCTCAGCAGCAGGGTCAGGAGGAGGAAAATGCCATGTCCCAGTCAGAGCTGGCCATCCTCTCCTCCTGGGGTGTCCTGGGGGTGGGCTGAAGTTGAGCGGCTCTTTGCAGGGTGGGAGCAGAGGACTGGGGAGGGAAGAGGGCAGCACCTTTGGTGGGCGGGTTGGAGCACACTGGCATCCAGCAACATGCCAGGGAGCTGCTGGCTCCTGGCTGTGTGCCAACAGACATGCCGCACGGCTGAGGACATGCTGGGGAAGTGAGCCAAGCCTTTGCTCAGACTGGTTCTCCTCTATCCTTCAAGTCTTCCTGAGGACTCAGAACTTCTCGGGCCAGCGAGCAATGTTCCCGACCGCAGCGGCACCCGGCAGATTCCTGCGTGAGGAGCAGATGTCTGGTCCCTGCTGCCTGGGTGTGAAGAACCTGAGCCCCTGCTACAGGCAGGCAGAAGGTACCTGCTCCTGCCGCCTTCGTCTTTCTTGGGAGGCAGGGAGGGTGGTGCTGGCCCCCAGCTCACGTGGGCCTAGGACCTGCTGAGATGTCCTTGGGCAGGAAGGACAGAGCTGGGTGGTGTCTAAGTCCCACCAACATGAAATGTGGGACCTCTTAACAAAGACTTGCAGACCATAAGTGGTCACACACAGTCCCTGCTGCTCCTGCTCCCCCCAGCCTGCCCCTGCCCTCCCTGCGACTGGGGAGGGACAGGCCCCACTCAGAACTTTGCAGGAAGACACAGAAGTGGCTTTGCTCTGGTGGGACAGGTCCCAGGGCTCTGGTCTCTGGCAGGGCTGCCC
>NW_008633632.1:0-337 GCF_000691845.1 Merops nubicus | reverse complement strand
AAGACACCCATGTCACACCCCCCGGGGTCGCAGGGGTGGGAGAGGGTAAAGAAGACGAAGCACCGCGGGGTCTGGGCAGCTGCCGTTTAATGTGGGAAGCCTGCGATGCAGGGATGGACGGCGGCACACCAACAACTGGGGGGGACACCAACAAGCCACCCCTCCTGTCCCCAGCCTAAGCACTGCACTCAAGGGATGCCAAGGGGGCCGTGAGGCTGGGTTCACCTCATGGGATGGAGTCGGGTGCAGGAGTCACCCCCTCCATGCAGGTGCACAGCCCCGTTCTGCTCTTGCCTCCCCGACCGGTTCTCCCAGCCCGGCCGCTGCCTTCCCACTC
>NW_008633631.1:0-58959 GCF_000691845.1 Merops nubicus | reverse complement strand
AAGATAGATGACGTCCACAGCTCTTACTTGTCCACCTGTGCAGCTGTGTCATTATAGAAAGCCACCAGATTGGTCAGGCAGGACTTGCCCCTGGTAAAGCCATTCTGACTCTCCTGAATTACCTTCCTGTCTTCCATGTGCTTTAGCATTTCTTCTAGGAGGATCTGTTCCATGATCTTCCCAGGCACAGAGGTGAGGCTGACAGAGCAGTAGTTCCACAGAGTATTCCTTTTTACCCTTTCTAAAAATAGGGGTGATGTTTCCTTTCTTACAGTCACCAGGGACCTCACCTGACTGCCAGGACTTTTCAAATATTATGGACAGTGGCTTGGCAACTGCATCAGCCAATTCCTTCAGTACTCTGGGGTGCATCTCATCAGGGCCCATGGACTTGTGAATGGACTTTTCTCCCCCTAGACAAAGAGTTGGTCTGGTATCCCAGTGCACCATGTGTGTGCACCTTCCGGTAAGTCTTCAACCATTTCACTGCGTTGTCAAGACTGGAATGCATCACCAGCACTGCTAACTCCTCCCTGTGCACCCAGCTCAGCATAGACACTGGCACTGTCAGAAGAAAACAGAATCATCCCTCACCTCGCCTCTCCTCACCAGCTTCTTGTTCCACATCCCACTAGTACAAAAGGGGACTAATGATCCCATCATGTCACTGCTGATAGATCTGTAACACAGACCAGGCTGAGATATTAAAATGTGAACTCTGATACAGTCCTGGATCCCATTTGTAGCGTAACCTGTGGTTTGCCCTGTTCTTTTTCTAAATCATTTTGCTCTTTGCATATTTTAATATTTTAAATTGCAGACACGGGACTTACAGGTCATTATATGTAATTTTCCTCAGGATTCATAATGAGTTAGGATCATGCCATGAGAGGTATTAACATATTTTTTGTAATAATTGCACTCTTAAAAATAAAGACCAACACTGAGGTCTACATTTACCAGGCAGAAGTGGGAGTCATTACAGCTGGCACAAGAAGGAAATGCCAAGATAAAATAGTTGTTGGGCTGCATGGAAGGGGGAAGCATACCTCTTTACTGTCCGTGGAATCATTTCATGCTCCCTCCTGGGCACCCGAGTCCCAGGCTGACAAGTAGCCATGGCTCATAAGACACAGATGCAAAAATGGAAATGGCTTGACTGACACCCAGTAGGCTTAGTTGCTTTTGTCATGCAAAGCCCAGCTCAGAGAAGCAGAAGAGACAAAACTTTTTCATAATTAATGACTGAAACAAAGAGAAAGGCAAAAGACTTACCTTGTTCGCCCATCATCAGGTGTGAGAGGCCTTTGAAAGAGAGAGAGAGAAAAAGAGAAGAAAAGTAAGAAAAAAGAACAAAACAGAAAAAGAAGCAGCAACATCCATGCACACTGGTCATATTCCAATACCTCTCAGGATTGGAGCTCACATACTTGAACTAGAGCAAGTATGGATGTAGCACACAAGGCACACGCATATGCAGGTGCTGCTTTCCACACTGAGCAGGAAAGCACCTGTCACAGGTAGAAAAAAAAAATCTCCTGGTAGTTGCAGAATTGTGTCTGAGGTTCATCATTTTCCTTGGGGAGTGACTCCAGAGGCACTACACCCCAGTATGACTAAATGGGCTGGAAAGTGAAGGTCTGCAATGGGGCTGTCCAGGGAGCATTCACTCCTCTGAAGAGCTACAGAAATAACTTCTCCTCAGCTAGAGATTTAAAATTCAAGGCTGCAATGGTCAGTGAAAGGGGGGCCATGATCCCACCACATCTGTTTCAGATGAAGCATCTACACCAAACATGCACAAACACACAAAGCTATCCTCATTCTTGAATGTGGGGTCTCCAGCATGTATTTTTAGGAATCAATCAACACTGCTCACACTTACTAGACACCAGCACAACAGACTTGGTAAGGAATAAAAAAAATTACATTTTAACACCATTTTTAACACCACTCCGCTTCCTTTCTGGGAAGAACTGGAGATTTGACTTCCCAGGGAAGTGTGTAACTTTATGGCTCTATAGCTAAAGCTACTCTTTGGTTTCACAACTCAAGGTAAAACCAGAAAGCAGCACAGCTGCCCTCAGCAGTGACAGTGACTGTCAGCTCTGCAGACAGGGCTGTGGTGGTCACTTGGGCTGCTCCAGTCTCTGTCTGATAACACTTTCTGGCATAAACTTTCTTTATTTCAATTAAAATCCATTTCTAGATCAAATTCTAAGAAATGTTTACTGTGCCACTGCAGTCACACAAATATCATTTAGATACTGTTGTGTATATATATTCATGCCCAATCCACTAAGCATCAACTGATCCAGTGGTTGACCCATTACGTGATACACGATATCACAGAACTAACATAGCAAAAATCAAGGCCTACCGACTCAAGCCATGAGTGAACCCTTTTGTACTTAGTTCCCTGACCTTCCTCCCTTAGCTCGATTCCTTCTCCACATCTCCTGCCTCTCACAGGACTTATTACAGCAGGGATTTTGATACACACATACAGGCACACACATCCTATCTTAACTCACTTTGTTAATCGAACAGGGCTGTGACTTCTTTAATTTCACTAAGACTGAGAGGTCAAATGAATTTATTAGAAAAAGAATTTTCAACAAGGAGCATGCTGAGTTCAAATTTGTTTATTTTTCTCTCTTTTATATTTTTCCTTTGCGTCGGCTGGAGAAATATAAAATCCAGATCATTCCAAGAATATGTTCACCCACAGAGAACTCCAAGCCAGATAAGGGGATTAATAATTGTACAGTCTAAGGAATGCAAATGTCTTAATGTTCCTGAAGATTACTGTGGATTTAGAAAAATAATCAGAAATACAACATAGGTTTGGATAATTTCTTTTTTTTTTTTTAGGGTTTTCAGCTATAAATAAACACAGCAGATTTGATCCTGTAGGACATATTTCTGGTCTAAATTACAAGATATAATTTCACAGAACCGTTTTGCTTTGCTAGTAGAGTGGGTTGAATTTGTGTCTCTATTTATGGCCACTGACCCCATCATTCTTGACAGGCAAATCTTAAGTCTGAACAAATGGGCACTTGAAAGTCATTGTAAAAGGCACCGTAAAAGATAGTAGACAAAAGTATAATTCTTAGGACCTACAAAGCAGAGACTCTGTAGCAATGGTGAAAAAGGAGAAAAGGCAAGAAGGTGGCACTAATGACATGCAGCCAAAGCTGTCCAAACAGGGAGGAGACATGAGATCTAAGAGTAGAGATAGGTGTCCCAAGCCCTCAGCTGTTGTACACTATGGGGAAGGAATGCCATGGCTAAGAGGCACAGCACCAACAGGTGCAGCTGCTGGGGATGGCAGGGGCCTTGTCCACCTGGGGAGATGGGAGACTGACAAAGAGAAACCTCCAGAGTTCAAGGCAAGAGCTGGCATTAAACACCCTGAAACACAATGTAAGATCACTACTTCTCACTCCACCGGCCACAGGGGATATATCAAAATCTCAGTGTCAGGAATGTCAACACCCCTTTTGTCCTTATCCCTGGAAGGCAAATGCCATGTGCCCTATCTGTCAGGCACACCACCCAGGTGCAGCCCAGAGCCTTTTGCCTGCAGTCCAGGAGTGAGCACACCCCGGAAACGTACCCACTCTTCCAGACCCTGGTTTGGCCTTGGTTCAAATGCCTATGAAAGGAAGTGTCCCTAAGAAATGTTCTGACTCTTTCTGCTTCTTAACAAATTTGGAATACAACAGCACCTGATCTTCTAGCCCCAACTGGACCATGGAGGTAGGGAGATAAATGAAAAATAAAGACCTAAAAGCTACTTTTTTGTTTTTAAAACAGGAAGAAAAAGGAGGATGGACTTGGAAATACATGCGGGGGAGCGAATGGAAAGAAAACAAAAAAAAAGAAAAACCACAATCTCTTAAGTTGTCCATTGACACACTTCCTTATTTTAGCACAGAGAACACAGAAAGAATTTGAGATTCATTTAGATAAAATAATATAAATAATGAAATAAGATACCAGCTTTTCACGTCTCAAAATTTTCCTCTCTTGCAATTTAAAGTAGGAGTGAAAATGACATTTTGTTAAAGAGAAATATGCTCATCAAGCACCAAACTTCAGCCACTAAGATCTAAAAATCTGTGACATTTTCAGCATGTATAACAAAGGCCCCAAACTATTCACAGTAAAATCAAGACAGAAAACATGAACTGACATGACTGTCTCACCTTTACATCAGTTTCAGGACATGAAAAGACACGAAAACAATTTTCAAACCATAAAAGTCAAAGTCATATCAAGGTGGCATGGGTTAATACTTCCTATTGGACTACAATAAACTGATAAGGCATCCAGCAAATTGATGCAAGACCTAGGAGAATTGTTCAGACCTGCAAACTAGGCTGGGGGGACACCTATCATAGTGCTATTTGGCAATCAACCACAATGGCCAGAAAAGCCTTTAGCAGGCTTAGAACATAAAAGTAACTAATCAGGTCCCAGAGTAGGTTATTCACATACACAACCACTGTTGGTGCCAATAGCCATGCTATTCCAGGGAAACCCTGTAAGAAAATATGAGTTTCCACCTAAATGCAGGTGAAACATGCTTTCCTTTTAATCTCAGATTTGTTCAACTATGTTGAAAGCCTCAGGGCTACAAAACAGCAAGTGTAGAACTGGGAAGATGTTGGCACAAACCTGCACAAGCCACAACAGTCAAGGGCTTGTGTGCTTTTTCTGAACCAATCAAGTTGTTCTTATAACAATCTAATGGCAGGGCACAACCTGTGCCCAACAAAAGTAGGTGCTATCAAGTGCTCTGGAAAACATTTAGGAAAAGCTCGGAATAAAAAGCTTATCTGTCTGCAAAGAAATTTTATGTCAAAGTCAGGAATCTGGTGACTTGCTATTCCTCAACTTCAAACGTGAGTGACAGTAAGGACAAGCTCATGGCTTCAGAAGAAGGCTCTCAACAGGTTTTTTTAGATAATGATAAGCATCTGCTTGTGCTCAGCGTCTGGAGCCCCAGCTTCTTCAGACTTTCAGCAGTAATGTGAAGAGCAAATAGCCTGCTTCTTCAGAACATTCATTTGTTATTAAAATAACACCGTCCATTGCTGAGAGCACACAGACATACAAACTCTGCTCATGATTTGTGCCTGCTACAGCTGACATTTCCTACTTAGGTCTGGGAGGGTTTTTTTTGACATTTCTTTAACCTACTACCAAATCAGTATTATTTTCTTAAAGGATAATAATAATCTCTCTTGATCACAAAGTAACATTTCAAAGAACTACATTTAAAACAAAAAAATTCTGAACCATCTGCTTTCTATATCAAAATTAAGTGGCTCTATTGTACAAAGTATCAAGAACCAACACTGGATTCTTATGAAGCCAGAAGGACATTTTTAGAAGTAGCTTCAGAGAACAAGGATACGAAACAGCAATGTAGTTAGACAGCAGTCCTCACCTTTAAGGATTTACTAGGGGCAGCTTTCAGGATGAAAGAAAAAATTAAGGAAACCTTGGAGGCAGTTTGAACCCTGCCCCCACTACCCTCTCCCCCTCAGCACCACATTTGGGTACTTAGTAGTTAAAATGGAAAAATAAAGCTACAAAACCTAACAAACAAGGTGGGGAGAGCACAAAACACAGCTGAGAGTGACAACTGATTGCAGCAACAAAGGAAGATGGACTCCATCATCTAGTTAATTATAGCTTGTCCCGTCTCACTAGGCCTGTGCTCTGGGAGTGCACACGTGTGCAAGCACTGCTGAATGGCTCTGTTAAGGGGGGCAGCCTCAGTATTTCCCTTTTAATGATGCTGCCAGATGATTAGCCCAAAAGCTTCTAATGAAGGGGAAGAGAGACTGGCAGGCAGCAGCAACAGCCCAGCTCTCCCCAGAGGCAGGCTTGCCCAGAGAGGATCCTTTCCCGGGTATGAGGCTCCATGGCCCATTCAAGCACTAAGAGGGCCAGCTGCAATGTATGTCCAAGGTGGGGCATCGTGCTCTCTGGTCCAGGATATACATGCAAGTCCTTTATGGCAGAGCTGAAGAAAAAAATCATGCAAACCAAGGATTTTTCCAAACATAAAAGGACAGCTGATGGTGGTCTTTCTTAAAATGAGCATCTTGAGGTTTTCTAAGATCCAGAGATTAAGGAAGACTCCCTAAGAACTCCATGTACCAAAAAGAGGGCATTCCAACAGGTCCAAAGGATAGAACTCACAGGAAGAAGCAAAACCCTTACTTTCGGAGATGTGAAGAACAGATGAAGAGTAAAAGATCACTCTGAGGCCTAGTTCAAACCTTTTACCTGCTAGACAGGTCAGCGTTGCCAAGAGGATGACCTGATTCTTTGGCTGCTGGCATCCACAGTGCCTGTTTCTTCTAACTGGGCAAAGCAGTAGCACAGGCTGGGGAGCAGTCATTTTTGTTTGATTCAACCACAACAAGCACAACAGCCAAGGGGCTCCTCGCAGGCCCCAGCAGCAAGGCCAGCCGGGAGTGCAGTTTTGTGACTGTAGCCGGAGGCCCACTTCCAATCCAATTACACACAACAGCTGTGCGAGCTCCTCTCCCCACCCCCTCTGCTTCCTCTGCTATGCAGCACCAGGATAGGCTTTGTCATTATCGGGGGCAGCGAGTCAGGGGGAGTGGCACCTACTCTGTGTGAGCAAAGGAATAAGGCCATGAGGTAGAAGCCAAAAAGTCATTTACCCCACCATCTACGGGCATAAACAGTGATCAAACCACACCATCTTCTTTCCCCTAGGGCAGAAACAGCATTCTGACATTGCACATGGTGTATTCCTAGAAGTATTCATAGAGGAGGGCTACAAACACAGTGATGTTTGAAAGCATGAAAATGAACATCCAAGTGTTCATAAAGATAGCCACATGCACAAGAGAATGTGTGTATATAGTAAGACCTGAGGGTGAATGCATATTATGGCTAACCCATAAGATGTGCACCACTACAAATCAGAACACCCGATCAATTAGGTACACAAGTTGGGAAAATAAGAACTGTTAGACATGGAACAGAGTTCTTCAACTTGGAAAAGTCATCTCTGACAGTGTATATGATAGAGGTAAAATTTCAAATAATATAGAGCAGATGAACAGGGAATATTTTTTTTCCCAGTTTGTTGGAACATGAGGAGTAGGAATCACTGAATGAAATTCTCAAGTAACTGGTATAAGAACAAATGAAAGTAAGTACTTTCCACATTTGAATGATTAAACAATGGGACTTGTTATCACAGGATACTGTGGAGTTAAAAAATGAGTGGATTAAGAAGAACAAAGACTGGAGAAGTCCAAAGAAAACATGTCCGTCAATGACTGTACACCACCACAATCTGGATGCAATGTCAGGTCAGAAAAAAACACTTTAACCTGTGTTTAAACAGTGACTATGAGAAACAACAAAGGTATATTAGAACAAGACTGATGCAAGTTAGGGAGACAGACTGAAACATGGATCCTGAGGTGAAGAAGGGAAAGATTCATCTTTTTGTTGACAAGATCAATTTTGAAAGATTAAAGACCTGGATCAAAAAGAGTGCTAGTATGCTCCTGATTTCAAGGATCTCTATTCTTATAAAGGAGCTGTTCAGGCAAATAAGGACTGATTTTTCCTCAGGGCCTCAACTAAGTAGGTCATTTTTACTGGGTTGTGTCCATTCAATTATATGTGAACTCTAGTCAGCAGTAAAATCATGACAGCAAAATGTCCAGAACTTAATCTCTCAGCCTCCCTACATGAACATCTGAAGACCTCTCCACAAAGGGGATAAGTGTGTCATGAGAAGTGAAAGCACCATGGAAACTTCAACACCCCCAGGTATCATTACCACTTACCACAATATCAAGGACTCATTTTTTTCTCCTGCATATATTCTTCCACTAAGACAAACAAACAAACACACACACCACACCTAAGTGACATAGGAGCATATCACTTGCTCCTTGATCTGTTGGTCTTTTCCCAACAATCTGTCTTTCAGAACCTAGACCACTGGGGAAAAAGCAGAAGGTGAAAAGAAAGGGGCAGATATTGTGCTGAGGTGACAAAGGCATCCATTCTGGTCTATGTTATACTCTACACCCCAGCCAAGGCACTTAACCTCTGTAGTAAGGCTTTTAACTTCCATAATGTTCAGCCCAAGAACTCTAAACATGTTGTGAAGGTGAAGTGAGGCTGTAGCAATAACCCCAAAGGGAAAATAGAAGAAATGAAAGGAAAAGTTACTTCTCTACATGATTAGTCAGTGACCCAGCTGAATATGGACAGCAACAGTCCTAACTCCAGGGTCCTGCTCTAAATACTTGACTTTGCTGCTTACAATATGGTGGTGTTATTTTCTGACTAGGGACATAACATTTGCAGGGCAGCTGGGCTAATATCTTATAAATTCTGTTCATTTGTGAAATAAGTCAGATAGGATCTTCAGTTGTCTATTGAAAGGAGTGTAGCACTCCAGCCCCTGTTGCTGGAGTACCCCTTCCTCACAGGCAGAGACCTCACGGACAGGGAAGGCTCATACTACATATTTCTGTTTACTTTGAACAAGACCAAATTATTCACACCTTGCACAAACTGCACCCAGCAAAGCCCTGTTGCCCCCACTGCTGCCAGCCCCAGCCTATTTACAGCTACTTTCTCTTACTGGAGAATTATTTCTAACCAGTCTATTCAACATTTAAAAATACTCAGTTAATCAATGTGCTCTTCACAGCCCTTCTGCTGCCTGTGGGTAAATAGTTACCAGTAGCTCAAAATATCCCTAATTTGGCTTGCAAACAGTGGATGGTTACAGTAACCACTCTGACAGGGGCCCAGGGCTCTGTCCTCACGATACAGAAAGCTGGATAGCCAAACAGGAGGAAAGCTTCTACACAGCTGGGCATAGGAAAAGCACACCCAAACCCTCCAAGTGGTCCAATGCCAGAGTCCTCCTCAGGGAGAGCTGAGCAGAGGGACCAGACTGCCTAGGAGTAAACAGTTACAGAACCCAATAAGCTTGGATATAGCTGTGATGTTCTTTGAATTAACACTCGTTCAAGGCATAATATAAATCCAGCTGGTAGAGCACAGCAAGGCCATGCCCTCCCAGTTCAACCATCCTCCTTTGCCACAGACACCAACAGCTTCAGGAAGTGGTGGAGCGATTTGTGACCATCGCCCTTGGTGCATGTCCTGTCAGATCTTGCCAAGATTAAAAGAAATGGGAGTTCCTGGACACCTCAGACTGGGGCCGAGAAGGTACATGTTCAGCACCATGAGTCACTGAAAAGATTCAGTGTTATGGTTGACACAGCTTTTCTTTCCAAGGCATGCCAGGCAACATTTGCCGTCTGGCCACAATACACATTGTTGCCAGCTGAGATGTGCACAGAATGCAAAGGCCCTCAGAAGAACAAAAAGGGGGCTGACAAGAGAAGCCAAAGGGCTACATATGCAGGAAAATTACCCAAGTGGATGGCTCTCATTGAATCTCTCTGCAGTGTTTCACAAAATCAGATTATCCAAGTGTAGAAAAGAACCAAATTGAACAGAAAGCTCATTCCAGGTCCAGGTTGGGTTTAGCAAAAGTTATGCAGAAAGCTGAGAAGGAAAAGAGCCTTGACTCTCCCACCATCCCACTCCAGCCAGGGCAATGCCAGCTGCTTCCCTCAGCTCTCACTTCCATTTCACATAATGATAAACCAGTTGGAGCTGCCTGGGCGTGCAGTAAAAACTAGTTTCCTAAGCTTCAGTGGCAACTGGATGTGGACTACAGCGTAAGGTGGTCTCGTCCTTTATAGCAGACGCTGGGGGACTCGGATCCTTTCAGCAAAGAGAGCGCAATCTGGGAGGGAGGTCTGGAGTTCTCTGTGGTAAAACACTTCCTTGTGGAAGATCTCCCCAAATAAACAAGCACACAAAACACACATTCTTTTTTCCTTTTAAACAAATCATTTGTGCCCTGTTGGGAACTAAAATTCTGATACCTAAATAAGATGATACATTCACATTCAGCCAAAGAGATACTCACCGTTTTTTTAAAACCCAAAATGAAACAATAGCAAAACCTTTCTTTGCTATTGGAAATAAAACTCAACAGGTTACCAGTGGATCTAGTAAATGGAGTAGACTGCAGTAGGAGACGGAAAATGACTGAACTAGATTTGTATGCCAGACTACAAACAGATGTATCATAAATAAACTGTATATAATGCAATGTTCAATGCCAGGTAATTAGCAACACAAGCAACCATTTTTAAAGTGATTTTCATTCAAAAACCATCCCTTTAACTGACCAACACAACGTAATCTCTGAAGAGGGAAGTTTGTGACCTTTGCTATTATGAAGCCCTGCTTTTAGCAATGACTGTACAATCCAGACCCTGTGATGTCCAGTATGAAGATTTGTTGAGTGCACTCTCAGGAAGCAGGATAAGATTTCTGCCCCTGGTAACTGCCCACCACCACTCCTTAAAGAGCAGCCCTTCAGCTCGGCAAAAGCAACACTTACCTGGAATATGATTGACGTCTGTCAAGGTGTTTTCATGGCAAGCAGAAGGGAGAAAAGGAAAAGAGAGAGAGAGAGAGAGAGAGAGAAGAGAAAAGAAGCCATTAGAGATGCACAGAGTAACTCAGCATCCTTGCACAGAAATCAGTTTCATGCAAAAACAGAAGTCATTAGGTTTGTCTGAAGGCCACCCATCTGCAGACAAGCACCCAGCCATGCAAGGGAGGAGGCACTGGGTCCTGCTCCACTGTGCATGTAAAAGTGAATCCACCATCATATCTGTCCGGGGAGAGTTCCTGGAATCAGATAGAACCAAGCCACGTCAGTTCCTGTAAGAATATTGGTTAAAATATTCTACTGTTTTTCACACACAAATGCAAAAGAAACAACCACCAACCTTCCTGCAGTAGGTTTCTAGTACACATAAATTCAAGCAAGTTTTCAGAAAAAAGAACAGAACCTGCTCCCCTTTTATGAGGGGCCATGTGAATTTATGACCAGGTGCAAGACACTCAACATACTCCCAAAGTCTAGAAGAGAGCCCGCCCCTTTTCATTTCTCCTGCCCATCATTCCCAAAACAACATCCGTCATTGCAGACAGCAGCAGGGGTGGGGGAGTTGGGCTTGCACATCCCACATGTCTTTTCACAAGATGCTGAATTCAGACCAAATGTCATTCATTATTTTTCTCTTTCTGACATAAGATCACTTTCCAGTATCAAGTACATGAAACCCAGAATAAATTAGTCCTTCAAAAAAGAGAGGAGCAAGACCATTTTAGTCACAGTACTGATCACAGAAAAGGCATATCTTTGAACATGGTGTCTGTTTTGGGGAAAGCCAAACAAATTCATAGAATGTACTTGAAAAAAAACAATGCCTCTCATAACTTTTTGAGCATCCCAAGTTTAGTCTTGCTCTGAATAGCTACACTTAACATAACACTGTGGTGGAGGAACCCCTGAAATCTCATGGGATTAGACTAGATCAGTATTTTACCTCCAAGACAGCCCTCTAAAGAAAAAAATGAAAATGCCTGACGAAACACTGAGGCCAGGTCCACAGGTAGCATTCTGCCCTGGAGGCTTGTACTTTCTCCAGGAGTTATGCTGCTGCAGGTATTACCTTTCCAGTAAGACTTCAAAGCAATACATTAATCATTTGGACTACTACAAGTCACAAACCACTTCTTCCACATGTCTAGGAGCATGACATGCTGGGTGCTTTGGCTATAGACCAAGGTCTAAGAGTGTATTCTCCTTCCCCGACTACCCCCTCCAATTTCTGTCAGTATTCTCCTTTCTTTTCCAAACCAGCTGTGTTGCTGTAAAACTGATGCCACTTGCCTTCTGAAGGCACCTGCATTTCGGAGCTGAGTGAGCCACTGTGCATGTTGCTTTTTTTTTTTTTTAATCGCTTTCTGTTGCTTTTTGTTTATCACTTTGTAATGGCTCCAGAATCATTGGAGGAAGAGTTTCTGTGGTACAGCACACACATAAAAAGCCAACCTTCCCTGAAGAGGTAATAAACCAAATAAAACAATGCACAAAGAGGGGAGGGACTGTTGCATCAACTCATTTTATTTTCATAGCTTCTACCAAACATGTATGTCAGATCTGATGAGCGTTATTTGTTGCCTTTCCTCTTTCAACACTTAATTGTATCAAAGAACTGTCAGCTTGGCATGCAACCCTAGAAGGACACTTAGCACTGGGAGTTTGCCTGAAAGAAATCATTTTTAGGTAGGAAAAGTAAATAAGCATCAGGCAGCAATGCCTGCACTGAGGATGGAAGGCAAAAGGAGGCTAGAGAAGGGGCAGAAGGAAGGAGCAGACCTTTAAACACCACTGCAGAATGTGAGCACAATGCCAAAGAATTCAAAAGTCCACAGCTCAAGTTGAGGTGTTGCTTGGGAAAACCAGTGGCAGCCAGAGAAGCTGACCCACATTTCAGAAGAGGAAGAACAGGGCACCATGAGGTACTGCAAACTTTTATGATAATCTATTGGCTGCCCCAGAGTCTGTTCTAAGCAGGTAAAAAGCTCTAGTCCCATATTGTCCTCTCAGCTGCCCTGCACACCTGACAAAGGAGCAGGCACAGCTGCAGTCTGGGCTACCTCTGGGGCAGCCTCACCAGGGTGTCTGTGCTCCAGGAGGGATGCTATGGAATAAAAAGGATTGCCAGATAGAAAGAGCTAACCAAGGGTGAGCAAGGGATAAACACATTAAGCAAGTAAGACAAGAGGCACCAGGCTGTAACTGATACACTGCTTGAAACAATATTATTTAACTGTACATGAATTAAACAGGTCACGAAGCCATTAAAAAGGGGAACAATGAAGTATTAAGAGCTACACAAGCACCTCTAAAATGTAGTTTCTTAATGGCAAGCAACAGGGGGCAAACAGAAAAGTGGATTTTACTCATATCTTTTTGTTCTGATGTTCATCCCTGATTCTGGCTGGTTTTACTCTTAGCTTTCTTTTTGCTGACCTTTTTTGGAAAGTCTCCACCCAACACAATTTCTATATACACTAGTTGCATCTCAAAAGTCCCCATCCGCATGGCTGCAACACATCTGCATTATTTACCTATGTGGCAACCCAGGTAATTTCTGTTACTTCCCACACTAAATACTAAGTGAGTTTCTTGTATTGCAGACACCCCCCCATGTGGTATCTGCTGGCAAATGCTGATTTTCAAATGGTGAAAGTACTTTTTTTTTTGATTTTAAAACACACATGAGAAAGTACTGCTTTCTTTGCGGAGACAAAAATGGCATATAGCCAGTCAGTCCTCACAAAAGACCCTACAGTAAATACCTCTGTGGCATACAATTAAAATTGCCATGCAAGTCTTCACAGGAAAGCCTGTAACACATCTGCAGCATGGTGTGCAACTCCACTGTGGTGCAAAATTAAAACTTTGGTTGCATAGATCTCCAGAAGGGACCCTTAATAAGAAACCTTTCATCCAGCACCTTATGGATGGTGGCTTCACAATGAGGAGGAAACTAATGCCTCAAGAAAGGTAGAAGATAGAGATGGCAAATAGGCAGATGACCAGCTTGGGGAGCTGAGTTAACTCTCCTTCAAGACTTGTCATCTGAGATATTCTCTCAGATGCTCTTTATGTTTTTCCAGTTTGTTTATCAAAAAAAAAAAAAAAAAGTTTAAAACATGTCCCCACTCCCTTCCTCTTCCACCTGCACTACCTTACTCTCCCCACAGGAACCTCCCACCTGCCACAGGGACTGAGGAGGTACAAAGTTCCCTGATTAGGAAGAATGCAGAGCCCCTACAAAGGCTAACACAGAGCCCAGTGACCACGGGACTCACTGCCGTGCAGATGGAGGTTTCTCCACTTCCTTCAGCTCAGAGCAGTTCAAATACAGAAAGGTCTGCCTCTTAACAAAAACAAGGCAGAGTTTGTTTTATCCTATACACAGGAGTCCATTTATTGCTCCTTTGTAAAGGGCTGAGCCACAAGCCAGTGCTGTTTGCTTTTGTTCTCTGATGCTAATAGCCGGGTTGAAAGAAGGATCAACAGGGCTGCTGCCTTTGTCTGGTGCAACCCCAGCTATTTAGGTGGGGTGGAAGGGGAAGCAGGAAGATGAAGGGGAGCAGGAGGAACAAAGTGATCGTTATTATACCTCAGATCATTCCCATTCCTGTAGAAGAGATATTTAAGGTAGCTTTAGTGCTAACGTTTTTAACAAGAAGTTTAGCAATAAAGGAAGGTGTCATGGAAGTGTGCTTCTCTCCCCAAGTGGAAGACAAGGACAGCAGAGACTTTCTATGCACACCAGCCCTACCAGTACACAACACCTTGACCTGCAGAGACCTGCTTTCATTCCCACCTCCATGGTCCATTCAATCTTGTCTCCTGCATCGATGGGCTGTAGACACCTGTCTTCTGCCAGCTAAATCGAGAGCCACTGATTGAATTGACACATCACAAACCAGCTGTCATGTGGAAGCATCCTAGGCTAAGAGGAAATAAGTACATGGAAGTGAATGGTACTGTCTGGTACGAGACCCTCAGGCTCTCTGGCATCCCCCTCTGGGGCTCTCTGGTTACCCTCTCTCTAAATGCCACTGTGTGCAGGGGACTGGGGAACGGGCAGAAACTGGGGAGAGGAGGAGGGCAACAGTTATAACACTTAGAGACATCTTTTTGTCATAAGTGACCCACTCCCAAAGAAGAGGAGATCCTGCCTTTAGACAGGAAAACTACTTTATGATGAACGTCATTCAGTTGCCAACACTTTAAAAAGCTTTTAAAAGTTAATACAGGTACAATTTCACTGGCAGAAGCATGACTGGTTGGGAACTCTCAGTCACTTAAACTTACTGATATATATGAAAACAGTTCAGAGAGCATAGATGGATGCATTTATAGCAGCCTGTGAAATGATTCAAAAGATATGTGATGAGCCAGCCCGAACTCCTGTGGTGTGGTAATAAGAGAAGCTGGTGACTCAGAACTGGGCAATTTCCTCTCAACTGAGCTCTGATGCAACATTTTAACAATAGGATGAAGAAGTGCATTTTGTCCGAGCTGGAAACTCCTCAAACTCAATGAGCAAAACCTTCATTAATTTGATACTTTATCAAAAAACGTATTAATTCCAGAGGCTGATTTGGCAAGCGAACTCATTCCATCCTAACGTGCTCTGTTAAAGGAAGGGTGTATGTATGATTCTACTGCAGCTCCAGCACCAGGCTGCTGGGGACCAGCATTGTCAAAGCAAAACTGTCTCTAACTTTCTTTTCAGGACACTGTTTCAAAGGTACCTGGGAGAGTTACAGTGACATAAAAAGAGATAGCATTTACATTGTATAAACCGGTTCTAACAACAATTTGCTTGGTAAAGATGGGCTCTGCAAAGAGATAACTCCAAGGATTAGCACATCCCTGTAGTGCCCATGTCCACATGGGAGATAGGCAGTTTGAACACTGTTGCATTCATGATTAACTACGTTAAAATTTTGACCCTATTAAATTCATAAAAGACTTGATAGTTACTTTGATAGTGTCATTTCTTATGTTTACTTAACATCTTTTGTCTTACTCTGGTAGTAAGCTCCATCCCACTGATTCAAATGGAATTGCTACAGATGTAAATTTGACCAATTCTATTTACTTTTCTAAGAACTTAGGATACTGAATCAAATCCAATACCACTCAAGCCTCTGATGTCTGTCACCGAGATGCACAGTGGGATCATGAAGAACTTCATAGTACTAGCAGGTGTAGGCCTTATTGTCTCACTCCAGAAGAATAGGACCCTGTAATTTGTCTTAATGGAGTGTTGAACACTTCTGATTTTATTCAGTGGAGACAAGTGGTGACACATAGACAAACAAGTTCATTACAATCAATTACATTTTTCTGTGTCCTTTGTCCTATGGGATCTCTTAGGCTTCAGTCTCTAGGGAATAGTACTCACTTGATATGTTGCATAGAATTGCAGGCATCTGTGGTACTGTGCCTTTGCATAGCTAATACTTGGGATCCCAAAGCACTTATTAGCTATGAATACAGGAATCATTCATTCAGTACTGAAACGCAGCCAGCTCTGAAGTGAAAGAGGCAGATGTTTAACAGCTTATAGGAAGGCCATACAACAGTTTAGCATGTCAGAGTTAGAACAACAAGAACTACTTAAAGAGGCAGAATGAAGCATGGGTGATTCTACTAAAAGTGCCATGTGATCTTAAAGCACTCCTGATTTAAATGAGGTGAAGGGATTTGATTTCAAATCTTATCCGAGTTATTAACAGTGATTTGATGCTTCCAATGCCCTTCTCCATATTATGTGCATTAATGTCATGGGCAGCCTGCTCTCTCCAAAGAGTCAAATGTGACTGAAACATGCCAGAATATGTCAGCCTCTAAAGCTTTTGAAATTTGAGTGGATCCTACATTTACCAAAGAAAGCAGACCCTTTACCTCAAGCTGCCAAGCCTTCTCCTCTCAGGCAACCAAGATGCCCAGGCAAAGTGTGTGCTTTAGCTAGCTGGGGAGGCATTTGGAAGCCACTATGATTTCACTACAATTGTTTGCCATTTAGAAAAGCGCTTTCCTATCAACATGGTATAGATGGATTAAGCTTGCCTGCTGCTTCCAGAAACGAATGCACCAGTAGTTCCAGCTCCAGTAACAGTGAAAAACAAATGAACAAAGTGGAGAAATGGATCCATAAAAATCCCTCTAATTAACTCTGTATCACTACTATTCCTAGATAAAGCTGCTTGATGAATTCACAGCTTTCAGTGAAAGTAACGTACTCTCCCACACATCCCATCAAATATACTCATGTACATTCTTTGGGGCCCTGGATACACTGATGGGGAGAAAGTCAGTAGTTTGTAGCCTACTACTAGCAAAAATCCAACCTGAATTTAATTACTCAGTGCCCTCCAAACAATTTGTTGATCCTCACTTAAACTGCCTGGATACATTGCCTGAGCACTCCAGGATGAAGCTTCTTTCTATTTCATCCTAGGTGCCCAGACACTGGAGGAAATAAGAGGATTTCCTCCCTGCTATTTTGCACAGCACCTCTGTATATCTCCATTCAGCCAGCTGTGTTCACAGTCCTGTGGAGTACAAAAGATACATAACTGTATAACTTGTGAAGGGCAGGTGGAAGCAGAACAAAAAAAATGAAGTGTCCTCTGTATTCACTATAGTTAGAATGAGAAGAAATCCAGGATGCAAAAAGCAAAGTTTTGGGTTAATGTTAGAAAAATGTGGTAGCAACGGAGTAGTGAGGCTCCAGAATAACCTGGTTACTAGGAGTTAGCCACCAGCATCGGAGACTATTAAGAAAAGATTAGACAAGTATTTCCCATTAATTTTTCAGATACACCTGAACTTGTCTTGGAAACGTTGATTGGCCCTCAAGATCTTTTTCAATCCTATTTCATACAATTTTGTCATTCTAAATTCAAAATGGACTCTCTCCAGACAATCAGTAATAGCTGCCAGGCATCACAAGCTAAGAGCTCTGGTAATGGAGCAGGGCAGACACCAAGGCCAAGCCTCTGACAGCAGCCAAGCACGGGTATTCAGGGAGGAGTCAAAGGAACTGAGAAAATCCACAGTACCCTTAATAACACCTTCTAGCCATGTCAGACTGGTGGATCATATCAAAAATTTAACAGTCCTTGATGAACATTTCCCTCCTTGAATTCATAGAACCACGGAGTGGTTTGGGTTGGAATGAACATTAAAGATCATCTAGTTCCAACCTCCTTGCCACAGGCAGGGACACTCCCACTAGACCAGGTTGTGCAAGGCCCCATCCAACCTGGTCTTGAACACATCCAGCAAGAAAAGATGCACAACTTCCCTGGGCAACCTGTTCCAGTGTCTCACCACCCTCTTAGTAAAGAACTTCTTCCTTACGTCTAGTCCAAATTTACCCTCTTCCTGCGTGAAGCTAATACTCATCTCTTCCTATCACTACAAGCACTTACAAAAAGTCCTGACCTTCTTGTAGGCCCCCTTTGGATAGTGGAAGAATGCAATAAGGTCTCTCTAAAGCCTTCTCTTCTCCAAGCTGAACAACCTCAGCTCTCTCAGCCTGTCCTCATAGGAGTGGTGTTCCAGATCATCTTTGTGGCTCTCCTCTGGACCTGCTCCCAGAGGTCCATGTCCTTCTTGTGTTGGGGGCTCCAGAGCTGGACACAGTACTACAGGTGGGGTCGCGCAAGAGCAGAGCAGAGGGGGGAAATCTCCTTTTTCCACCTGCTGGCCACACTTTTGATGCAGCCCAGGATACAGTTGGCTTTCTAGGCTGCACTCACATGTTGTTGGCTCAACCAGCACCCCCAAGTCTTTCTCCTCAGAACTGCTCTCAATCCATAATTTGCCCTGCCTGTATTGGTGCCTGGGATTGCCCTGACCCAGGTGCAGAACCTTGCACTTGGCCTTGTTGAACGTCATGAGGTTAGCATGGGCCCATCTCTCAAGCCTGTCAGGGTCCCTCTGGATGTTATCCTTTCCCTCCAGTATCTCAACCACACCACGCAGCTTGGTTTTGTCTATAAGCTTGCTAAGGGTGCCCTCAATTCCACTGTCAATGGCACCAACAAAGATGTCAAACAGCACTGGTTCCAGAACTGATCCCTAAGGAACACCACTCATCACTGGTCTCCACTTGGACATCAAGACATTGATGGCAACTCTTTGAATGCAACAACCCAGCCAATTCCTTATCCACTGAGTGGTCCACATGTCACATTCATGTCCCTCCAATTTGGAGACCAGGATGTCACATGGGACAGTGTCAAACACTTTGCACAAGTCCAGGCAGATGACATTGGTTGCTCTTCCCTTATCCACCAACGCTGTAACTTGTAACCCTTGTCTGGTCTCTTCTGGAACTGGAATTGATGTGGTGTGAAACAGTATTTCCAGTTGTTCCTTTAAAACCTGCAACTGAATGTATCACATTGGGCATTCCCCACTTGATGCTTTATAAAATATAAATATTCTGATAAACATTCTCCATTCAGCACTTGTGACTGTAATATCATAGAATGGGTAGGGCTGGAAGGGACCTCCACCTCATGTCCTGCTTTAGCCACTTCTTCTTTTAAACTGAAGAGTACTTGTCCATATCACCCTCTGCACATGGCAGCCATTCTGTGTCCACAGCACAAAGACATGTAAGTTATCCACATTAGGATCAGTTTTGAATTTTATCCTTGGGTTAGTTGTATCAGGCTATTTGTGTAATTAGTATATTTTAACACAGGTGTAAACGCACTGGAAGCTTGTCCCTCCCCTAGAGGCACCCCATACTACACAATTTGGCCAAAAATCCACTGAGAATTAAGCTATTAATCTTGTCGGAAACACATAAGTTATAAACTGGTAAGTATATAAACTGATAAGTTTATAAGAAATACAGACAGTGTTTGTACAACTCAGCCTGAGAGCACTCTACCTCTCTGGAGATCCCTGTTCCTCAGTAGGGCCTGGTGCAGATCCCCTCTTTTCTTTCCATTTAGCAGTATCATGCATACAACCCTACAAAAAGCACTCATCTTCCCCAGAATTCACTTGCAATACTTAGGTCAAAAAAAGGTATAACTCCCCTGGAGGAGGAATAGACACTAGAAGACAAACAAAGCATGTCTTAGAAAAGCGTGGACACTGACGGGTGTGCCCAAGTTACACATGTTCAGCACACAAGCTCCTCCACAAACACTAATATATGTCATTTAACGTTCCATGTAAACAGCAACAGCCAACATATGGGTCATCATGTTAAATACTAGAAGTGCCAAAGTTTTCTCCACCTAAGTAGTTATTTTATTCCTCTGTGTGTGGCCTTAGGCTACAATATTTGGGACTGCTATTTATAAGTCATTTATATATTAGGAGCAGTGGCAGGGTTACATAGAAAGTTGGTTTTGCATTTTCATAGGTCATCCTCAGTGGTAAAAAGAGGAAGATGATTCCTCTTTACTTTCCAGCTTGGATTAAATGAGAACCTATGACCTTCTACAAGCACACAATGCTTACACTTCTGCCTGTTTTTTTCATACTCCTATAACATTACTTAGCCATCTCTGTGGCTGCTTCCACACAAACAGTTATGGCTAGAAACTCCTGTCCTCGTTCTGATTTCCCTGCAAAGTGAGAAAGCCTCATGCTTCACAAAGCTTTTCAAAAACTACTTGCAAGAGTTACATTCCCATGGACAGCTGCTTCCTCATGTTCTAATTACAGTTGAAACTATCTTCCCATTAGAAGCCAAATTTTCTCTTGACTTTAACAAGGACTAAATCAAACAGTGTGACACTTCAGTGGCTGTATCATACAGTAAGAGATGTTCTTGTAAAAAGGAGATGACTCACACAACAGATCTTAGGCATACAGGAGACAGTTTTTCTCCAATGGCCTTCCTATTTTAACTGATGTAGGCACCAGGAATGTATGGAAACTGGACAGATCTCCCTAAATGAATAGGAATGCCTCCCCTGAATTCACCAACACAGTATTTTCAGATCTCCCAGATCCAGCAAAGGTAATAATGCTAGAAGGTTATCAGGACATAAAGAAAACAAGCAGCTTGATGATGCTGATGCACAAAAATGAACTTTCCCATGCTGACCGTCACAAAAAAATTAATCTATTTTTGAGTAGTCTTGTAGTTTATACTAAAGTGAACTAGACATGCAACCCAAGAAGCTAACACCAGTTTCATTGTTGGCATTCTGCTATCTGCTCAAAGTACTGAAATTAGGCCCGTGGTGTTTCATCTTTGTCTGCATCACCTGCAAGACTGACACAGAACTGGAAACCAGGGCATTATTCACCACATGCCACAGAGGGTATCTGTCCTCCTGCAGAGCAAGAACCTGCATGCATGTGGAGTATTTTCAGCTTTGCCTTGTTCTTAGAAGCCACATTAAAAGGAACCTCTAGCAGGCTCCACCCAGCAGCCTAGATACTGTATCTTCAGTATCACAGTACCTCTTTGTTGGAAGGTCTAAGTACAATTATTAGCATTTCACCATTGAATCCAAGTCACCCAATGTTACACACCTCCCAGAGATTCCTGAGGTTATACATCTCTTCTAGAAAAAAAAGATCTGGAGGGGAAATACAACTTCTACTTTCTTTTTTAATACTCATTACAGCTAATACAGAAACAAATCTAGGTTTATTACCAGATTGAGATTGGATTAATTTGTAACTTAGTTCTGTATTGGAAGTCTTGTTGTGTTTGGGGAGTTAGCAATCTTGACCAGGCCATGTCTGCTCTTTTGGAGCCTGTACTTGGGGTCTGTCCATTAGTAGGAGTAGCCACTGCATGGGAACCTGCTGGAGTGCCCTGTGCTATCCTGTGACATGTGCTGGTGGGTGTTATCACAGAGATAACATCCTAACATGTCAAGAGAAGACACATGATTCTGTCTGCTACACAAAATAAAAGGCACTACAGCACAGGAAGGAGAAGGAATATCCATCCAAGGCCCACCTGATGCTTCTTGAAAGCAGACTTCCCAGCATCTGAAGTGATATAAGAGTTACTCGGTATCTGTATTCCTCTTTTTATTATCTATTAAAATGTCTATTTTATTATGCCATGTGTTGTTGAGCCTTCTTATCTAGGTCAAGAAAAATCCCTGCATGCTGTGTCTCATGCTTCTTCTCTTCCACCCACCTGTTCCCCAGTGCAGAGCAGCTCTAAGGGAACGACCCTTCAGGAAAGGCTGCCACAGTGCTGGCTAGCCACCTGGTGCCATCAGGTGCTAGGATCTGTGCTTCAGGAGGTCTCTCTGACCAAGGAACCTTTGACAGTCTCCTGTTCTAAATGCTCATCTCCCTGCATTGCCTTCTGAATTGAAAATAAAGACCATCATCTTGACATTTACTTGGTATCTATAATGCACTTAGCATGCCTCTGGGTTTGGTTTAAGTAGGTATCAACTAATTGTTGATTCATTCACTCAAATTCAAATTAGGATGGAGTTCCAGTGTGCCTGTAAATTGAGAACTCTATTTATTACACATAAAAATATATAGTGCACGCTCCTCCAACTTGCAATAATCATTCTAAATACAGCACAAGTAATCAGAAGAAATATATCTTCTTTTGCTCTCCCTCCTACACTTAGATACAATTTTTAGAGTATGTGTTAGTGGGTTTTATATTCCATGTTATTGCTGTATTTGCTGCTGCAATATATAGATATATAAATTAAATAGAAGTCATCAGGAGGTTCTATTGGAAGCATTTGCCTTGTTTATCATTGAAAGGCGCTGCTTGAAAAAGAGTAACTGCTGACTTAAGTAAATGTGAAGCATAATGATGGAAAACAGCTGCATTCTGCATCTTTCAGAACGCTAAATTTTCTTGTGTGAATGTCTAAATGTAGACCTCCTGCCTACAGCAAGATCCATGCAGATGCAGACTCAAGTGCATAATCACAGGGCAGGGCAGGACCTCATACCCACTGAATTCAGCAGATGTCTCTCTCCATTGAATGGATTAGGATCAAGTCCCTAAAATTACTAGCACTTGCATGGAGAAGAATTTTGGATTTGTTTTTTTCTATATGCAGTCCAAAACACTTTTGATTAATGTGTTAACATAATACAGATAAGCTCATACCAAGAACAACAGAAAACACAGAGAAGGTGTAGGAAAAAGAGCTGCATATCTTTTGGGTATTGATTTTTTTTTTTTCAGTTTTTGCTCTTTCTTAAATCTGCGCAAAGGACTGTGTGCAATGAATAGCTTCCATGCTCATTTTTTTACATCTGTTATACAAAAGACACTGCTGAGCAGTATGAAAGCCACCAGTTCAAATTCACTGTATGTCAATAAAGATACAAAGTTATTTTTCCATGATCTAAGTGAAAGCAGATTAACGGAGCCCTCAATTCATATCCTGGATGATATCTGAATCCAGAAAAGCCACCACCATAATAATTGGCTTCTAAGAGTACACAAACATGTTGAACACCGTATAAACTTAGAAAGTACAACCCCATTACTACACAGACTACCAAACACACTGTCAAGCACTAGCACTAACTGATACCTCACCCAGGTCTTAAGCACAGAAAGAAATCAGTTTAGTCTCTCATTTCTAAACACAATCTCACCGCAGAAAATATTCACCAGAAGCTTGTTGCATGAGTACAAACTAGTACCTCTCCTCCAGGAACTGTTGTTCCTCACCAGCCAGGATCCAGATCTAAGCATTCACGCACCAAAAGCACTGAAATGAGGGCGTTAGTACCAGCACCATACATCAGGTTGTTCCAAAGTGTTTGTATCTCCCTGTCTGTAACAAGGTGATGGAGAGCCACAGCCCTTTCTTATTCCATGAACAATTTAGGGCCTGTTACTCCAGCCTGAATGAGGAAAGCTGCTCAGTTTACTCTGATTACATCCTACAGAGCCTCACTCACTGCCAGGTGAGTAATCAGTCCCGTACTTAAAGACCTAGTAAAAACTTCTTTCACTAGGGAGGCACAGCCCTGAAACAAAACAATAACCATTAGGGAGCAGAGATACAATTAATCTTCGGGTTTCAGTGATGGTCATAAGCACTATTGCTGAGAGATTTAGAAGAGAGACTGTACTTCCTTTTCTGCACTCTCTAATTACTAAAAGGGCAATATCTGTTCTCTCTTCTTAAAGAATATGTCAGTGTGGATCCCAGTGGAAATGACTGGAAAGCATTAGCCTTCCAGGACTGTAGGAGAAAAGTATTTCAGCTATGTCAAGGAGTGACTGAAGGACAATATTCCCGAACAGGCGTCTGGCCTAGCTGCCTTTTCGAAGACATACTGTTTAACAAGATAGAAAATAGATTATCTAATCCGAATTGCCACCCAGCCCAACAAACTTGCTATTCCAGGACATGACTGTAGCTTCATCTCCTTCCAGGAGCACATTACTCACCACTGCAGATAGCTCAAGTAGATATCTGTGCCTTATAGTGATATTGCCCTGAAATAGTCACAACCATTGTCATTGTGGGGAGGACAATAAGGAACACTCTTTTTCTGCAGGATTAGCCATAAAACAATGAGGTGGAAACACGATTCTTTTGTTTTATGTTGCTTAGACAGAACATATTGACCTCAGCCACACTGCAGAAGGCCAGAAATGAAGCCTAACAAATAGTATCAGTTCTGCACACCATCATTTGAGAGGCAGTGATCCCTTCTTACCAGTATAATACAATTTAATCCCCACTTGTAAATAACTAGAGAAAAAGAAACTATCGAAAAGGAGAATATTGCCTAGCAGTCATAATTTCCATGAACTTAATTGCTTGTTAGGGGTGAAACAGTAACTGTTGCAGCTTCTCTGTACTGGGGGAAGTAGAACACTCTGCTACTCCAAACGCCGAATGCTTGACAAACCCTCCATATTAACATGAAGAGTAAGGAAAGAAAACAGGCCTTGTGTTAGGAACACTGAGATTAACAGCACCACTCCAAGGTATGTCCTACTGACTGAGTGATGGTAGGCAAGAACTCAGAGCCAGTCTTAAGCTTGGAGATGCCACTTCACTATCCTATGCTTCAGACAAAAGACACTATGTATGCATTTTCTAGGATCCTTCAGACCTAGAAGAGGGAAACAATTTCCCATATTATTTGGTCTAATGTAGCATGAGTAAAAGCTGCTTCTTCACTCCTACATTGTCTCCTGTATGATTCCCAGAGAAAGTAACACCCACTTCTACTGATGGCAAGCTTTCTTATGAGTTATACCCGCAAAAAAAATGGGGAAAAAGGTATAAAAGATTAAACGGGTCAGATAGCTACAGCCATACTGTGATTTATGAAAGAGGAAAGGATGCCTCAGGATTTATTCACTAAACTCTGAGAGCACTCTTAATCAGCACTGCAAATCTGCAGGTGTATAATGTGTGTGGGCTGTATTATTAGTGAAGAAGACAACTGTTATGCACCAATATCTCACTAAACTTCTTGGCGTGATATTCAGGTTGCTAAGAAAGTAAAATCTGTCAATCTGAGAACTGTATTCATTGCAATTCAATAACAAAATGCAAAACCCTAAAAAGCACAAGTTGCACCCTCTAGTATGTCAGAACATGCAGTCCTGACCTGTATTACAGATATAAAGTCTCAAATTAAAACATTCAGGGTCGGTGTGAACCACTTTCAACCTCACATGTCTACATGCTACACATTCCATGGTAGCACCTTGCCACCATGGCAGACACAGCCATACAGACTGGGATGTCCAGTGTCATCTGCAAGACCTTGGCCAATTCCCTTTTTAAAAAGATCTAAACACATCTCTGTTAACTATGTGGTAAATGCCATGCTGCCACCTTTCAGTTGGTTTTCAGAGTCACATTCGGTTTTGACTGTTCATATAATTTTATGCCCTACATTATTTCATTAAATACATGATGCTCATATAAAGAAATCGTATCTTGTCAAAAGCTGTGACTGTAGACAAGTCAGCCCCACATGAGGAACTGGAACCTCTTCTCCACTGGTTTTGCACTGCATATTACTCAACTCATGTTAGCAAAGAGTTCTGACATAGTCAGAGAGACCTATTTGTTACTGTAATAATTTTGGTTGGACCATCTCACATCCTGTAAGCTATACTTGATATCTTGACCTCTAGAATCTCTGAAACCCTTAAGAACAATTCCTAAACATTTAACAGCACCTTAATAGGTTCCAGTTTGCATGATGCTACTTCACCAGATGACAAGGATATAGCAGGTCATCTGTAGTGAGCATTAGTACTGTTTTGTCACTAGATCCTACTCTTCAGTCTTTCTCCATACCAACAGGGAAAGACATTTTCCACTGTCTCAAATGTAGTGCAGACCAGCCTCTTACTGACTGCAGATCATGCAGCAGTGCACAGCTCCATGACATACAGATTATCATTGCCTTGTTGGACACTGCCCAACTTTAGGCTAATACTGACAAGGTTTGAGGAAGGACCTTGCCAACCACCTTAGAAAATACAGGACCTGGCTGCAGATGATCAAGAGAGCCTTGGTGCTGCTGCCTCAGCACACAAGTAACATCAGCTCTGGCTCTTTTCTGCCTGCTACCTTTTCCACAGTAGTCTTTGCTTTCCTGTCTGATATAGGAGTCTCTGAATGAAGCCACCTCATTTGAGAGCAGAAGGCTGGAGCTTGTCTCCAACAGGACCTTCAAAGACTGTTCCAGCAGATGGAGCTTTTACCTCATGTCTTGCAATTTACACTTTCTTATGGAGAATGGCAATCAGGCATCTGCTCTTTTCTGTGATTCCCACACAACAGAAGAGATGCCTGTTGTGTCCATCCCATACAATGATAAACACTGGAAAATACAGTGTGTTTAAAGCTGGTGGGGCTTAGAATCCCAGAGGGGTCAGGAGGAGTCAGTTCAGACAAACAGAAGCAATTCATAGCAAATGGTCTAGGAGGTAACAGAGATTAGTATTTCTAAGGAAATTACTTTAGCTTGAGTGTGTTAGCCATGTGCCACTACCTAGTTCCTTGTCATAAGGCCTGGAGGGAAATGAAAGAAGGTCACAGCACCTTTACTTCATCATTTCAAAGGAAAGCAAGACTCAAAGCTCCTACAACTCCTCTAACTTCATATATGTGGAATGTGTAGGCTCAATAGGATCCATAGTGATCTTTCTGAATACCTGGAAAACTTCAGTCCCCATAGCCAAGAGCAGAGGAATGAGAAAAAAAGATGACTGCTTTTTAGGAAAAAAAGAGATTCTTGCATCGTCACATTGTTCTTATACCTGGCAAGGTTCTTGGGACACATTTGATGAGGTTTGAGGAGTGTCTCAAGTATCAGGTGGCCAATTCCAGTAAGAGAGTCAAAGAGCAAAAGAAGGGAGATTTAGAGCCTTCCCAGCAGATGCTTATGGAACAGAAACTCAGAAGATGTTGATACTTCACTTAACCGAAGACGGGTAGTAGAATGCAAATGTGAAAGCCCTGCTCTACCTTCCAACTGGGTGTCTTGACAGCTGATCAGTTTTCCATGCTTGGACAGCCTTCCACACCTCAAACACACAGTATGACTGGGCTCTCCCTTGCTGACTCGCTTTCAGGCTCTCCAGAGCCCAACCCCCAGCCTCCCGCAGCTTTGCCTCAGAGAGACTGCTTTGCCTCCCAGTGCCAGCATGCAAAAGCTGGCCTAGCCAGTCACATCCAGGAGGCTCTTCCCCTGCCAGCCGTGATCATCTTGACAGTTCTGTGTTCTCCTCACATCATCTGTCATCTCTCTCACTTCTCTCACTCCACCTCCTCTTCCTGAAATCAGCCTCCACTATCTACCACGTTAGGGTTGGGGGAAAGAGAAACAAGGATCAGTGCTTAAGTCAAAGCACTATCCGCTTCCTTCCTACTCCCAACAGAGTGGTGACCCAGACAAAGCCAGAGTCAAGCTGGGATGGGACAATTAGGCTAGAGGAAAAGCAGTGAAACGCAGCAGAGCCATAAGCAGCTACAAAAATCAATTAATTTTATTTCTGCTCTGAGGAAGGAACACCTGGAGCGGTGATGTTCAGGTGTGGTTTGGCTTATAAAGGACTGCCAGAAAGATTTAAGGAAAAGATCCACACAGTCACAGGTCTGGGTATCGCTCTCCAACAATCTATCATGGAGCTAATACCTCTAGCAATATATCTCAGTCTGGACTGGCCACTCTCTTTTCTGTGAGTATCTTGGTATCCACTTTGACAGCATTACCAACAAATGTCACTCCTGATCTTCCAAATGCCTGTTTAGATCTGTTTCCTTCTGGCCTACTTCTGCTGATGAGTTTTATTACAGACCTGAAGGAATTAAATTCTATTGTGTACTGCACTAAAATAATCCATAAGTAATGCTTACAGCTTCTAATAATTTAATTTAAACAGCTTCTGTAATAAATGCCAGGTCAGAACAGTTAGCTGCCCCTGAGCAGAGGAGTCCTATTCACACTCCTATTCACAATGCTATGCAGTAAAAGAGAGTATCTGTTGGAGGACAGTACGGTTAAATGCAGTACGTCATGATTACACAGAAAATATGACATCACTTCTGGGCTAAAGGGCCTTTACTCAAGCCTTCTCATTATCTTATTGTTTCTAGAAGAAGCACAAGTTCATCATGTCCCATCTACCAACATCTACATTCCACGCAGAACTTTCTGCGCATTTGGGTGCCTGGTGTTCAGGCAACTTTGTTTTCAAGGGTAACACTAGAAATGAGACATATGGGAACCATTTTTTCAGCGTCTGAAAAAGAGACTTTTTGGCAACAAACACAGAAGCAAGTACTCTTCTAAAATTTTTTTTTTTTTTTGAAGCTGCTTAAAGACAGCAAAGATAAAAAGCTCATGTCTTTCCAGGAATTTGGTTATTCCTTGTGATCTTCTCTCAAAATAAGAAACAAAACAAAAAAGTCCAGTCAAAAACTCTTCTGTCTCCATCCCATATGAATAACCTTCCATAAAGTCAGCTCTATCCCTCAGCTAGAAGCCCTGCATTCAGTGGTTTGTTGGAGTTACTCCACTTTGGAGCAGTTTCCAGTAAAATTCTGACAACTAATGTTACAGAAGGTTACATGAGAGCATCACCTTGGCAAGTTTGCATAAATGCAGAGGGCAGGGGAAATGTAAGACCTCCATTACAGTTCAGCTTCCATCCAAGGAGATGTTCAGTAAAACATTCAAAGACTCAGAATTAATGTTTCATTTTGGTATTTTTTGATGAAATTGTAAACCTCTCTCTACTGGGAACATTTAAAGGAACTGAATCACCTCTATGCCGTTTTGAAAAGTTGTGTCAAAGAGCATGTAAACCACAGATGGGCAAAACCAGCTAAAACTTACATTTCTACAAATCTGTTTTTCTTTATTGCTGACTATAAACCAATATTAAATGGAGGAATCCACAAAAGCATAGCCTAAATAATGCAACACAGTGGCAAGACAAGCTGGTTTAAGATGGTTTCAGTTCACGAAGTTAAGCAACATAGCCACAAAGGGCAGAAGTTCTTGGATGTGGACAACCCATGCCACCAGAACAACAAGAAGAGATCTTTTTCTGAATTTCAATCAGCTGACATTTTATAAGAATCCCTAAACTACAAAACCCCATTTTTACCTTCACATTCAGTGTAAACCACAGTATTCTGTGGCTTTTCTAGCATATTTGGATAAAAGTAGATAAACTACTATATTGTTTAATACTTAGGATTTAGCATTCTGGACTCCAGTCCCACCTCAGGCAGCTTCTGACTTGATACCCTTCAATAATTCACAGTCTGCTTGCCTCCCAGTTTCGCCATCAGTAAAATGGAGATAACATGCATTTCACAGTGTGGTAGAGCAACATGAAGGCTGACTGATTTATCAGTAGTTGTGAGATGCTTAGGAATACTCTGATGAAATGTGCCACATGTATGCACAATTTATTATTAACCTGACAGCGGTTTAGCTTTTTTATTTTCCTGCCTTGCACACAATTCAAGTGCAGGATGCCTGAAGCACATCTGAATGGATGCCATGTGGCATTTTGATTGTAGCGGGTTCTACCATTTAATTCTGAAATTCACAATTTTAACATCACATTAAAACAAGATTTTTGCAATTAATTTTCCTTCTTTCTTCCATCTTAAAATAAGAACATTTGAATTGCCCAGGTTTTTGTTCAGTATTAGATCATTAAAATTTCTAAAGGCAAGGAAAGAATCTCACAGAGAAATGTGCTCTTTGGGCCAAATCTTCAGAGATGAAAAAGGATGGAAATGAACACAAAATAATCAAAACTACTATTTAGAAGCCCAAACCAGTCACAAGGCTTCAAGGTGCTTTGCCTGACAAAAGATCATTTGCTGTATGAGGTTAATTTTAAGTTGAATATTACTTATGTGATCAGATGTGCAAGGAAACATTTTATACAATGATGTAGATTTGATGTATTTTCTACAGAAGAGTTCATTAATGACACAGTATCTGCAAGTTAAAACAGTTCATGTACCCACACTGCAGCACAGTCAGACAGCTGTTCACAAGGAGAAAACAGCTGGGCAAGTGTGAGGACTGAAACTAAAACAGGAAACCTGTGTTTCACTCCCAGATCTAAAAAGTGGCTTAAATTGTTGTAGTCAGCTTTCCAACAACAACATTTTGTCAAGTAACCACAAAGAAACTTAAGCAATTTCAGCTCTGGAAGAAAACTGGTGGACTCCGTTACAAATGCCCCAAAATAGTGGGATATAGATTGATAGATTTTTAAGGCCAGAGGGAGCATTAAACAGACTTGCAACACAGCAGTGACCTCCTCCGTAAGTGGTAGCAGGGCTATAATTAAACACAATTGACAAATGAGGTCTGAAATCACAGCCAATTGTTCTCCCCAGATAGAGGATCTGTTACTTAGTACTTTGGTTTAGTTCTCTTTTGCCTCAGGCAAACTGGGAGTCACCACACTGTCAGCGGCAATGATAGGGAAAACATCCCAGAGCTCAAGAATGACTGTCATGCCATACTAGTGCAATTCCCAAGTGATTTTTGTAGGCAGAGCCTTGCTCATCCAGCCCAAATCTCAGCTTGGGCTGGCTGCATTTCAAAGAGCATTTCTTGCACTGAGAGGTATTTGTTATGCTCCTTGGGAATGCTCACTGCCCAGTCCTCAGGTATTTCGGTTCAACCCAACACACTAAAAAGCTGAAGACCAAACTGCTGACAATCCCAGCCTCTCAAATCAGCAGCTGTGGTTCTTCTGCAATATATGCAGCCTTGCTGCCTTCATTCTGGTCATTCAGAGACGACACTGCTCAGCCTGAGCACTGATACTGAAGTCAAATGGGGAATAACCACCCAAATCCTGTCCAGTCGAGATCATTCCTTGGGCGCTTCCTTTAGTGGAGCTCTTGGCAAACAGCAATACCTACAGATTTGTCACTTCCAAAGAACTTTAATGATAACAGTGCTTCACACCACTCTTCTCTCCTGAGCAGCTTCAAAGGGCATTGATCTGACTCCTTGTCCTACTGTGTTCCAGGCTCCACTCACTGTCTAAGAACTACAAATCTGTTCTCTCTGGTCAGGTCTCATCTATGCTTAGGTCTCCTTTTGCCTCCACTTCTGAGCATAAGAGTTCCCACAGTTGTGGCACAGTGGGGTTGACTCCACAGGTTTTCATTAGAGCTTTTTAGTCAGTGTGGGAGCATATGCCCTTACCTTAAAATACCTCAATATTTTTATGATATATTGCAGCTCATTGGTAATAGGTCAGTAAGGTATAAAATAAGCTAGGAATATATGTGTGATTGATACAGATTACATTTTAAGCACAGTAAGAACCCAGAAATTCTACAAAATAAAAATACATGGCAATTTCTGCAGACTGTCATCATACTCAGTATTATTTTCTAAATATTTTGATTTGAATGAATCCAGCATTTCCCACAAGGAACACATTTCCAAGTTGTCTTATTCTGATGTGTCTTAGCTGGTCAAAATGTTGCTTCACGTGTCTTTCATTTGAACATGCCACAAGATAGGGCAGTCAAAAAACAGACTGCCTGACAGATACATTTATGTGTAAGATGTGAAGTAGGGATAAAGTGTATAGGTATCATATCTGTTCAAAAACAGCAGGTTTGGGAATTTGTTGTAGATGTGTTCATTGCTACAGTTGAAAAGACAGCTGAGCATTTCAGCTTAAGTAATGCAGGAAAATAGAGAATTTAGCAGGAGACAGCTAAGCTAGTAACCTAAATTACAATTTGATCATCAGAGCCCTGACATTTTTTTTCATTTCAATGAAAAAAAACAAAAATCACATCTCCAACAGTACAGTGCCTACCAGAGATACACTGAAGAAGGAGAATTTTGCCATTTCCTGCAGCATCCAATGTTTTCTCAGTTGGTCTTCTACCAAATTATAAACCTAGAGCCATACCACTATTGCCATATGACTGACTTCCAAGCTGCTGGGATCCCATAGGTATCAATACCTAAGCTGTCAAATTTTCAGCCAGATACGCCTGTATGAGTTATACTTCATCTTTGCCACTACTATAAACATACTCCTAGCTCTTGTTATCCTAAGAGATGTAACAAAACTATTGCTTCACTATAGCAATATATCCAATCCATATTTTATGTTCATTGATCTCCTGTTACCTTCCTTAGAAGCTGAAGGTCTGTGAATAACAAGGACCTACGCAGATCTCCATTACACTAGAGATCTGGTAGGCATCATGCAGAGTGGTCCCTTTGTGGAGGAGCCACAGAGGAAAAGGCAAAAGACAGAAGAAAAAGCACAGAAATTCTGGTTACTTTCCCAGCTTTTTCCTTTAGGTGGTCCTAGAGAGGCAATTTAATCTCCTTTCCTCTTCAAAAAACCTCATCTGTCTCTTTTTTGCTTTCTTTTTTTAACAGCAATTTATTAAGGAATGATTCCATACACTTCTTCCCCATTTAAAAAAAAAAAAAAATCTTTGGGGAATATAAGCAATATATTTTTGGCCACATCCAGAAAGGAGCTTAAGGAACGTAGCTGCAAATGCCACTGAGCTATGAAATTTGCTGATCACAGCACCAGCCGCTCTCATTTCTGCTAGCCATCTCTGCCTCAACTGTGGTTTTTGAGCAGCCTCTGTGGAAAAACCTGCCTTTAGCTCCAAGGATTTCTCCTGTATTACCTTGAGGAGAAAGGTACTGAGAGGCACTCTGGACCTGAAAGCCAAGCTGGCAGGATGGAAGCAGCAGGAAAGACCAGAAAATCAAACACATGCCTGTGGAGACGCACCAGGGGTTTGGAAAACTCAGTGTCATTTTTCTCAAGTAATAAGGCAATAAACTGAGAAGAAATGAAAATCCACCCAAGAGACTACATAGTCTGATAAAGGCTTCTGAATAAATGCAGCAGCCAAGCAAACTCTGGGGTTTGCCAGCAGCATTAGAGATTAAAGCCTGGTTTTAACCTATAGCTCAAATTTCTCCATCTACCAATGAAGTGCTTCCTCCTTTCTGACAAAGGTCTCTATCAAATACTCAGAGCCAAACCCAGTCCATGATATTCGCTCAGGTTACTTCACCGATCAAATTCCATGAGTACAAGGAGGAAGATCACACCTCAGAGCAAACCCCTGAGAGCAAAGTACCCCTTTCTTCCTTGGCCTACATTGCAAACTGCAATACAGCTACAAATACTCCTGCTGTATCTAATAAGCAGTTAGAACTGTGTTGACAAGAGTTAACAGGAGAAGAAAGAGGATTTTACCTACCCTTTCAGTGCCTTGGAACAACAAAATGCTTGCCAGCTTTGGGCTAATGAGGCAGTCAAATACAGCCCAATGGGCTTTCTTCTCTGTTGTCCTTCTTTTCATGCAATGCTTCATAAAGGAACAGAGAAAGAGCAAACTCTGCCATTCTGCTCTGGTGGCCTTTTACACTCTCTTTCCTTTCCCTGAAGGCAGAAGGTCAAGGCAAATCTCGAGCATGGGCAGTGAAAGGGGGAGGCTGGAACCTGCAGTCACAGCAGGGAGAGTGCCAGTGCAGACAGGTAGCCAGAGGTGGGTCACCGCACAAGAAAAAGCATCTGATCAGCATCTGAAGTTCATGACAGAGCGTATTTGGGGGAAATTAGTGGAGCACAGAGGACAGAATCAAAAAAAGAGTCAAAAGCTCTCCTTCTCCCATTGCTCCTATCAGCACCCTGCAGTGCAGCATCGGCTCCATGTCACCCGGCAGGGAAGAGACGACACTACTGCTTGGGTTTTGCCTTCACCAGCACAGCTGCAGCTTGGCCTGGGAAGGATCTGAGTACTCCCAGTTTGACACTGCACAAAGCAGCAGGAAACTGGGAGATTTCAGTTGAAAAGAAAGGTGAAGAACGCTCCCCAAAGATGGCCACTTAACAAGGAAAGACACCTTAATTTCTAACTGCAAGCCTAGCTGGGAAACTGACAATCAAACCATGTAATCCTACTGGGTGCTCAAGAATTATCATTGTTTACCTGTCCTGCTAAGATATTTATATGTCTCTATAACTACCATACAGAAGCATAAGGGATGCTTAATAGCTTGAGTACAGGAAGCCCCACTGGCTACATATTTCAGACATGGAAACTGAGACACAGAGGGCAATCAGGTACATATCTCCTGCAAAGAAAGGTTGGTTGGTTCAATCTTGAGTCCTTTAGTCTGCCAGCAAATCTCCCCAGGGATGCAGGAAGCCTGTGGCAGGAAAGGAAATTAGTCTCTTAGGTGCTAATGCTCTTATGACCAGACCATCCGGACTTGCTGCTCTAGTGCACTTTCTTTACACCTTGTATCTTGGTCTCTTCTTCAGGATAATGAGGTGAGCAAGTGTACATGCAAGTAGGGTGTGGACAGCTGACATAACATGACTAGCAACGCTCTCAGCGACACAGAATGTGGCTCCAGTGTACTCATGTCCCAGCCCATTTCAGAGCAAACACATCCAAATACAAGCCAGTTCTGCTTTGAGTGGTCCGTGGCATCCACAGTCCTCCCTACGTTCCCACATTTACCTCTCAGCTCTTGGGCTGTTTTGCACCCAGCTGACAGCTCCTGGACCTGTTCACAGACAGAAGAAGGGCAAATGTCTTGCTCTACAGGGTAGAATTACAATGGCAGTAAGCCCGTCTGCAATGAAGGATTCTGGGAAAGACACACATGTACACCCAAAAGTCACATTGCCGTCTCTGGACAGCAATAACATGGCAGTTGCTTTGCTTTCTATAGGGAGAGAAAGACGCTTTGTTAACCGTCAAGTTCAGAGTGGGTCAGCAAAGGAACAATAGGTAAAGTGAAATCAGAAGTTGGCCCAGGAGAGGTGGCCGCTCTACCATTTCATCACAGGGATTACCACCTTCTCCCACACCCGGGAGCACACAGCGCTCAGGTCGACGTGCAGAGGCCCATCTTCTTTTGGTAGCACCAGAGTCTGCCAGACAGATGTGCTCCTCCTCCGCTTCTTTCCCTGTAGCTTTGTCACACTGTTTCCAGCATCCTCAAGGTCTCTGAGAGGATTATCTCCCTCTGTTTTCCAACAAAACTTATCAAAAATTTCCCTGTGGCAAATGACCTGCACATCTCCATCCTGGAATAAGGATGAAAGCAAGGCTACAGTGTGTTCTGTCTTGCTTGGGGCTATATTTACTGCTGATTGACCTCCATGACAAGCTGCCTAGCTCAGCAGAAGCCAGGACAGTAATACTAACTTTTTTTTTTTTTTTTTTTAGGGCAATAGCAAAGGAAAATAAGCCTTCCTTCTAAAGTCAAATTATTTCCTTACCATAAGTTGGAAAGAGCAATTTCTGACTCTGCTCACTTCCATAATTATTAGTTACTTTTTTCTTTTTTTTTTTTCAGTAAGGCCCCAAAATTCCAGTTTAGATCCTAACTGTGCACTCTCTGGGACAGAGCAGGAGCCAGCAGGCTGGTGTATGGGCTGACAGAGGAAACTGGTATCAAGATTCCAGCTATATTTGGTCCTCCAGAAGCTCACTCAGTCCACTCAGATCTACTCTCTGTGATAGCCCAAGACCTGTTCTCTTATACTATCAGGCAGGTAAACGCAAGACAGAACAGCTGCTGTAAACAGCCTGTGTGAACTATGAGTTACTCTTTTATCAAGTAACATTTTCATTGTGTTTTTTTCCCTGTGTCCCACCTCCTTCTTGTCCACAAACTGTTCTCACACTTCACCAGTTCTACCTCACACCAAATGGCAATTTGTCTCATTTCAGCAGAGGAGATGCCCATGCTTTGCCTAACTGAAGGCTATAACTTGTCTGTTGCCTGAGGTCTACAGCTGATCTGCAATCAAGCAGAAAAGGATTGTAGTCTCTTGGTCATCTATAACACAGAAGAGTGAAACAAGAAGAATATACCTGTCAGCATGTACTGCAGCTAGACTGTTTGAATCAATGGTACACTCCATACAGGGGCCTCTAAGCTCCCTGTGGCTCCCCTGCATTAAAAGGGGGAGGGTATAAACAAATCCAGCTTGGTCTGGAGCTGCAGGTGGTCCACGCTTCGTGAGGGGATATGGCTCTTAGGCCATTTCCATGAAGGGGTATGTAGGATCTAAATTGAAATTCTGTGGCTCTTGCTCAGTTTTAGTACTTGCTACTAAGAATAACAAAAGGTACTTAAACTGCACTTTGGAGTTTCAAAGTACTTTACAAACATTAATTAATATTTTAACAAATCATCTTTCTCTGCTGCTTATTTGGCAACGCATCAAAATATTACAACCAGACAGGAAAAAGATTACTATTTTAAATACAACCAAAGGAAATTAAACCAGGAAGAATGAGCAAGAGAAAGAGATAGGGAAAACCAATTGCTGTAAAACTAAGTCACAAGCAGAGTCCTCACCAGCTTTCTGCCCAATGGCAAGAGCTGGGACGTAAGAGTGGCATAAAACTGCATATCTGCCCCTTTGCAGTATTTACTCCACAGCCACTGAAGACCATTAGTTCTAGAATTTTGCACTGGTGAGTGAAGATCTGGGCCATCCAAAATGTGTCCCAGAACTGCCTGCTGTCCTCTAGAACAGGGGAGCCCAAGACCAAACGGATGGTCTACAGCTGCACATTGCTAGTGAATTAAACAACTACCAACTGATATTCATCTATCAAGGAATATGCAAGTGGAAGCAAATATTATGGTCGTGTTCATTTGTTTCTGATTACAGAATGTATGTAAATGCATATGTAAATTAAGTGCACCCATCAGGCTCATGGGAAAGCACCAAATGAGCCCATAGTATTACTAAGTTTGAGGTGGCTGGCAGGGAGATACGGTGATTGCAAGTGAGACTAGGCAGCTCCTTTAGATGCAGCAAAAACTGGGCTGCTCAGAAGGGGCAGGTGGAGGATAAGTCCTGCAGTAACTTGTCGCTTTAAACAAAGCTGAGGGGCTATAGAAAAATCTGTTCCCACTGCAGTTAAAAGTGCGATAATTACAGAGCAACGGGCTCTTCTGTCATTCAGCAGGCAGCATCCCCAGGAAATCTTGTTCTGTAATCAAGGGAAGAGGTGCAATCAAGCCCCTATTCAGGCTTCGTTTAGAAACAGCCCCTGCAGGCAACACAAAGGCTTCAGCATGGTGCTGTATGAAGCTGGTGATCACATCAACGTCTTGGTTCTGCAACTACAAGCAGAGTTAAAGTAATTTCTAACCACATTTTCTATTCATCTTTCTGCACAAAGTTCAGAAGGGGTCTAGGGATGGGGTGAGGTCTTGGCCCAAAATACTGTTGTACATAAAATGTTGCCTTCACGCTGTCCACATTAGTGAACTCACACTCTACACCACGATGTCAGAGGAAGGGATAATTTCTTGCAGACTAAGGAAGAGAGCGTTATCCTGAATGAGCAGATATGAACATGCTCATCTGGCTGCTACAGCAGCAGTTTTCAAAATTTGTGTGGGGAAGGTTTTGTTTGGTTTCTTTTTCCAGTGACGTGAAGGTATCTGTGCTGCTTAAATTCTACAGGTTCCTCATTCTCTTGGCAGCAGCCTGATCCCACAGAGACGGATGAGGTTTATTAGAGGAGAAGGTGTCTCTGACTTCAGCTTTCATGTCTAATGCCACCATTGCCCAGAAACATACAAATTAATTGCTGCTCAAATCAGCCGTCCTTTGTACCCTACAGAGCTGTCAAACTCAGTGAACCAGTTTACTCCAACTGCAATAAAAATAGCATCACATTTTATTCAAAAGAGACAAATCTCCCAAAGTGTGCATGCATTTGCACTCCCACTGTATACACTCAGACACAAAATCGTACTTCTCACTGACCAGCAGTGGCCTGCTCAGCTACCCATCCAGGCACGTAGCTGCTATGGCATACGCAGTCCTGGTGACTCTGGGTGCACGTTAAGTGCCAAGAATCTTTCTGCACATCGGAGGGGTATTCTGGACAGGATTTACAGTTTTGTCTCAGTCTGGAATGGTTGTTCCCTGCTGAGGCTCACCATAACTGGAACTGCACTCTGCATTACAGTAACCCCTAATACTGTATAAGGAGCTTCGTTCCGTCACTCTATAGAATCAGCAGGTTGAATAGAGAATAGCACTCTCTATTTTTTTCTCATTTCTCTGGCCACAGAATAAATGAGTTTGCTGTGGTTTTTACTATCTGCAGGCATAGGTATCAGTCAATAGCCAAGTAATGGCCTGGACACTGTCAAGAGAACTCATTATTAAAAAGGTACATATTGCATTTAACTGTTCAAACAGAAGCTGTTATTGATTTGATCCCATCAGTTCCCAGTAAAAGAGCCAACTCTGGTGACGAAATGAAAATACACACACAGACTGCAGACTAGTAAATACTGTAATGGAGTTAAGGATCCCTCTCGAAAGGGAGTTGTCGATATCCACTTGGAAGAGCACATCATTCTCAAAAAGGAGACTGGGAATAAAATAACCATGTAACTTCTGCAAATATCCAGAGGCAGAATAAGGAAAAAAACCAAAAGGGAACAATTCTGACAACAAACATAGCAATCTCTTGGAAAAAAGCAAACAAAGAAATACAAGCTGGTTGATGGCAAATCAAGCCATAGGTAGGAAGAGGCTGCATCCAGTTCTGCTGTTCCTATCACAACCTACTGTTCATCAGTGGAGGTTCTGCCACACTCACAGAATTGAAAGAGAGCTTCTTTGGAGTTTGCTACATTTTTCCAAGTCAGATAAAAAGGTAGGTATACTTAACTTGGTTTCTGTTTGTTTTCCTGCCACTTATCTTTGTCTGCTTGTTTCCAATTACTGAACAGCTTTTCTTCAGTTTCTCCCCTTCTTTCCACAATCTGCACAGACATGGTAACATTTCTGGGTGACAGCATTTAACATACAGAAATCACCACTTCTGTAGCATAAAGGAGGCAGAAAACAAGGGTGATTATAAAATTCTAACATAAATCAAATACACACCACGAAGGAATACAAAAGAAAACTGAAGAACTGGCAGGGTAGCTCTTGGCAGAAATCTCTACATTTGTTCCACCGGAAAAGTTGTCTGTACAGCATCTTCTGTGTGAGCAAACAGACCACAGCTGTGAGTTTTAAGTGTGACTTTAAAACATTTACTAAAAAAGGTACATCCTGACAAACTTCTTTGCCCACGCTTAACAGAAGACTGGGCTGGAAACTGATGAATCACTATAGGAAACAAACAGCAATGGTGACGCATGGCTGCAAAAGGTAACAATAGCACTGCTTGATCCGTGATGTCTACAATAGAAATATCCTTGGATTTATTCGGAGATGGATTTGATATTGCTCCACCCACCCAGGAAATGCAGAAATTCAACCATTTGAGGTTAAGAGTTCCCACAGTCGCCCCACAGGTACATGGAAAGCCTCACTCACAGTATGTCCTCAAGATGTTCACTGAAAACCATATGCTGTTGATGTCTTGAGCAGGTCCCCATGGAGTCTGGATCCACTAGCCCAGCAGTAGAAGGAGGCTTGTATCTTTATGTTTTTCAGGGTCCACATGCCTGTGAGGCTCTTGCAATCTTCCATCACCCAAAACTGGCATTTAGACATGAGGTGTGTCTGTTCTGTAAGTGTATGAGGATTGGGCCCTGCAGCCCAGCTGCTGAAGTGCCTGGTCACACCCAGCAGTCTCTCCAGCTCCACATAACTCACAGTTCAAGAACAGAAAACTGTTCTTGCACATTATTGGCGTGGAGCAAATAGCAAGGAAGAATTCTATTCAGTACTTCACAGGTTCACACCTCCTATCTAATGGTCATGTACTGTTACTGTAATATTTGGATATAAAGCCAAATTTCCTGTTATCATTAAAAGCACCTTAAAATTAATGCACATATGGATGTCATGTTTCCTTTCCAAATCTTCTCATCCTATAAAGACATGCTTGCTTCTCCATCTATCCTGTAAACATGGAGCTGCATTTACAGAGTGTTTCTGTAGAGCTTTTTGCTTACATATCCACAATACAGAGACTTGATTTTCAGCACTTCTCCTATTCTACATACTGAATTCCAGATGATCTATTTTCATTGCCATAAGAAGTAAACAAATGCTACTTGTGATAAGATATTATTTAAAGTACTTCCATTCTGACAATATTTCAGGTTTGGGGTTTTTTTTCTTCCTTGAGACTGGACACTTCTTGCCCAGGTTTCACTTTTGGCTAAAGCTCAAACCATTGTGTTTAAAGCCAAATGTCATAAAAAAACGTTGTGTTGAGATTCTCAAATTCACACTGGGACTTCCAGCTGAGTTAAGTCTCTTGCACATACAGAGTTAATTACCATCACGATGCTAAAGACCGAGGAAAAAACCCGGAAATACACTTAGTCATTCGGTTTGCATGACTTAAAACTTCTGAAGTAAAATTTTAAAAGCGAGTATTAAACAATGTAGAAGCACTCATGTCCCTCTTCCCTTTGCAATACCAAGATTGTCCAGCAGGTCCCAAAGCAATTTAATCATAGACACTAAACAATCAAGCTGCCATTCAGTGATTAGTATGTAAGCAATTAAGTGGGAGCATGAGGCTTCCACAGACTAGCAACACCTACCACCAAAGATGGCCTAACTTTTGCAGTGTGCTGTCAATCCGTTATGTTAGCCATGTATACACATGGCTCCTGTTTACTGACACCACTCAGTTTTTATGGACATGGAGTAGTGGAATTTACCCAGCTAGCAACGGTATCTTCTTACCGCTGCTTTTACCAACACCAGCACAGGGTACTTCTGTATTTACCAATCTATGTTCTCTACCCTTATTAATAAGTTGCTGATGAAAATCTGCCCTTGCCACAAATGCAGCAGGCTTTCAAGAAAGGCACTTCTTGGGACTGCTCATGTTCTCTATTTACTCCCATTTCATTATTTCTAGCTGGAAAAAGAATGGCAGAACTTCAATTCCTCTGACAACCACCAGAAGGGATAAGGGCTCAGTCACAGCCTTTCTAAGTGACAGATTAACTCTTTGGATTATGCAAAGGTCAATGGGAAGCAGGAAAGTATTCTCTTACCTTCAGAACACAGCTTGCCAGCATACCCAGTGGCTGAGCAGTCACAGTGGGGCTCGCCATCCAGAAGGAAGCAAGTGCCCCCATTTTCACAGGGGTTTTCTGCACAAAGCCCATCTATTTCCAGTCGGACCCCTTGACTGCCCAGGAGCTGCGGCTCAGAGTTGCCGTACTTCAGATCCAGGATAAATCCTTGAAACGGAGGCTCACCCAGAACACCATCAAGGGTCAAGGCAGCAGGACGAATGTCCTGTGGGACTCCACCAACAAAAAGGTCGCTGACGATATTCATATACTGGCGTTGTGGACGTACCTCACCAGGCTTGGCTTCCCCATCCAGCACTAGCACCGTCCGAAGGTGATTGCGGCTGACCATCAGGAAGTGCCAGTTGCTGTCGTTGACCTGCTTGTCTGTGACAACTGTAGTCTCCGCACAGTCCACACTGAATTGGAGCTGGATGCGCCCATCAACAAGGGACAGACAGAGGAAGTCACAGACACCGCCATCATCAAAGTAGAGGAGTAGCCCAGCAGAGACGTTGGTCTTGAACTGGAAGCTGAGTTCACTCCTTGTGCTCGCATCCCAGCGGAGGTAGCGGGCCCACTGGTTGGAGATGCCCATGAACTCCAGACCCAAACAGAGACCCAGCAAGGAGCCCAGCAGCAAACTCACCTTCAAGGTGAAGTAGACAGAGTGCAGAGTGAAGCCCATTGTTTCAAAAATCTGCTCTTCCCTAGGAGAAAAACAAAAGCCACACTACTGGGAGGAGAAACCCAGTAGTCAACACCAAATGTTAAATCCAACAGGAAGAGGAGGAGAGCATGGACAGTGACAGAGAGAGGGGGAGAATAGATGGTGGAAAGTGAGATAGGAATTGCACGTGGCCAAGAGGAAATGTCTCCTCCCCAAGAAAAGATCTCAATTATCCTTTAGGATCCAGCAGCTTTCATCTCAGAAGTACAATGTATATGAAATGACTTCTCCAGCCGGTATACTATTGTCAAAGGCAAAATAACCTCCAGTGATTTGTTTTGGTAGAACACAAAGGTGATATTGGTTGTTCCAGGGAAGAAGGAAAGGCAGAGCCAAAGCCCAAGCCTCAGCTTCTGGTTTCCTAGAAGTGATGACAGTATTGGCGAAGGTGGCAGTGATAATTCATAAAGCACGTGGTCTTCAAAAGGGCAAAAATGAAGTCAATCTTCATGATGCACTGGTGGCTACCCAGCCCATAATTCACTGCTTGGCACTCACAGAGCTTTCAGGACCTGTGGGGTCCAAAAGAAAAAAGGAAAAAGTTAGCCCTACAACTCACCATATCATTACCATGAAGCTTATTAACATCTTGCCCAGTAACCCATTTACATTTCTTGATACTCTGGCCACTTCTTCATGCCTGCAGTTGGCTATATAGTCCTCCAAAGCGGCAAGGACATCTATGTCCTCAAAACTATGAAGACCAAATAGAGAATTCATCAAGTGATCTGCACACACCAGAATGTTGTAAAAATACACCAAATCATTTAACTCCTTTGACAGATGCAATCTCACAGACTTTACTTAAAGAAATCGTGCTGAAGCCTCCTGAGTAACAATTGGGTCTCAAGGAAAATGCTTAGGGCAAAGGCTGGAGTTTCTTAGAGTTTAAAACTCGATACAGGGCAAGAGAAGATGTTATCTAAACTTCCCGTTCCACTGCCTTCATTATGCTTTCTAGCACATCAAGCAAGCACTAGAGAAGACAACCCTACTGTCAGCCTGTCATGCAATAGCTGCTTTTACTTTATGTGTCTTGCACACTTCAGAGACTCTAAAGGGACCTCTGCAACCTGGAAACACGTGCTGTGCAAATTATATATGGCAACCTGCAGCTTAGATGATAGGAAACTTGTAACTTAGATGATAAGAACTGTCTAAGCACTTAACCACTTACCCTGGTCTAGTGGTTTGGCAAAAAGGCCAAATTCATCTCTAGCTAAGAGCAAGCAATTCCAACTGCCTTCAGTGAGAAGGAGTTACACTTGTTAACACTGGGATTTAATTCACTTCTGCCTATTTGCATGTGAGTGACTGTATGCTGGGGGCAGGAGGATGTTTTAGGATGGCAAGTAAAGACAACATAAAGCTAGGCTCATTCTTTGGAAATCCTGCTTAAAAAGAAAGTAAATTTTCTATTAACACCGGTGCTTGTTCACAGAGATGAGTTGGTCAGGAGAACAGCTCTGGGAAGGGCTAACATCAGCACGGATACAAAGCAGGAAAGGAAATGATGAGAACCAAGGCTTCCACCTCCCAGAAGCCAGCAGGAAAACAGATTCCACAAACTGCATCACAAATACTGTGAGAGAGTTTTTGCTTGGAGAAATGTTTTGTGCTGTGGACAGTGAGAGTTGCTGGGGCTGCTGTTTCTCCCAGCAGATGCCTTGCAACCCCACTAGCCACCTTGCATCAGGAGAGGCACCCACAGACACTTCAGTAATGTGGCAGTGCAGAAAACTGTTTGTTTGGTAAGAGCAAAGGTTGATCTGAAGGAGAATCACCAGGGAAGAGAGGGGTGAGCCCACACAGTTACAGCCTCTACGGTACCTGGCCCCCTGCGGAAAGCATAATCCTCCAGGGCTGTCAGTCTCACAAATTTAGCCAGCACAAAAAACACGTTACTCAGAAAACAAAAGGCATCATTTAAAAGAAAACCCGCAAACTGGAGAGAAACATGAGCTTTCAGGGCCCAGTGGAAACCAGACCTATTCCCTGCAGCTGCCTGAATGGAACATGTTAGCTAAACTGCTATAAACAGAAATAAAATCAAATCAAAACCAGAGGGAAGATAATTCCTTTTAATTGTTAACAGCTTGGCTCAGGAGAATGGAAGAAGGAAAAAGGAGGTGTTAGGAGAGGCGTAAAATGAAAAAAAACAAAACAACAGCTCCAAATGCTCAAATCATCTGTCTTCCTAATAATCACAATTTTGGCTCAGTTCATGGGGCTGGGGGGGAGGAGGGGGCTTTGAGAATCAACTGAAGAAAAAAAAAAAAGTATGTGGTTCTTGTCCATTTACCTTTTTCCTCTGTGTTCCCTAGTGGCTCCACTAAAATAGCCCATGATTTATGAAGAAGGAGAATAGAGTGAGAGGGAGGTAAGAGAGAAAGTGATGACCCAAGCCTGGAATTATTGATGAGATGGGAATAGGAATGTAATAATGTGTGTAAATTAGCCAGTGATGTGCTCTTAGCAGCTCACAGTTCCCTGGAACTTTTACCACCACTGTAGCAAAATTCACTGCTCCATCATAGACAGCTCTGTGCTGGAGAGGGAAGCAAGCCCAGTGTGGCACCAATCACCCACAGAGACCCAAATGCAGAGGGGCTCTTGCCCCAGCATTCGATTCTCCTGTGCAGGATGGGTTGCACCATCTGCATCAGAAGTAGCCCTCAGCCTTACTACTTTTCTCTCCATTTTAGCAGACCAGCTCTTTGAGAACCAATGAAAGATGCTGTAGATCACAGCTGCAGGTGTGAACTCTCTACAGATAACCACAGATGAGATGTCTATGTCCACGTACAGCCCAAACACCTGTCTGCAAAGCCTACTAATCCCTCCCAACCCCAGGATGCTGAAACCCTGCTTTACACACGCAAAGGAGTTTCAGTCTCCACAGGTCGCTTCAACCCTTGGGTTATTTCAAAGGCACAGTAAAGGGAGCAGGCTCCCGCTGTGGTACAGATTTCTGTAACATCCATACGTGTTCATTAGGAGAGGACAAAGGCCACAGTTAACAAGGGAAACCAGCTAGAAATGGTTAAACAGGAATAGCATTGTTGAGTGGGGGAAGCCAAGGCAATCCCTCTCTCTCCATTTTGGTTGAGACAAACCCCACTAACCCTTTTCTAGCTGTTTTGAAAGGAGACAGTGCCAGTTCTGCTGCAGAATGAGACGATGACACAAAAAAACATGAAACACAGGTGGCATTGCTGGGTGCTTCATTGCCTTTTACACACTGAGCTCAGGTTTTGAGAAGGTTGCCTGCACCCAGCCACAAGCAGGCTGGGGCCATCTGAGGTTCCTCCAGAGGTCTGTCAGCACCCATCCATCCTGACCCACAGTGCTTCCCGATATTCCAGGTTTGTGTCTCACGCAGTTCAGCCTGGGAGACCAAACCTCACCACACAGTAGCGGGGTCTTCAAGAAAAACTCAGAAGACCTGGTGTCCTTTTAAGCTATGGCCAGGATCTGAATGCCAACCTTGAGAGAATAAATCCTGACAAAACCAATCTGTGCCTTACCCATTTCCCACAATGATCCTCCAAGACACACTGAGAATGAATAATTTTCTGCTCTTACTATTTTATTTTTAGCATAAGCACTACCCTGGCAGCCTTATGCAGCACACTGCTACCATAGCAATACCTTACCATTTAGGACAATAACTATAGAATCCCATAGTATTTTCTTAAATATTTTATCTCTGAAAAATTCTAAACCTTGTCACAGCATGATCACATCTGACAAAAAAAGACTTCATGACAGACACTGCCTCTCTCAGTCACGAATTAGCAACAGTCCTGTTGCAATTCCACCTATTGCTCATACAGAAGAAAAATACAACAAATATTTTCCATGTTATCATTTTGGCTTAATGTGATTTGAAGCGCAAAACAAGACAGCCAGTCTGATGCCGTCAGGCCTTCAACAAACCACTAGGCAAGGTCTTCGCAGAGCATTTTAAATACTTGTTACTCTGAAGGAGTGAGAGAACCAGCAAGTTATCTCCACTGCCCCTCCTGTACTTCCTGGCCCGACAGAGAGCTGAGACAGCAAGGAACCTCCACGCTGAACAGACGGCTCTGCATCTCACACATGCAAAGCCTCCTGCAAGAACCACACCCACTTGCACTATTGAAATGTCCTACTCACAGCACTGATAAAGCTGCAAGACTTCCCAAGGTGGGTATGGGCGTCAGCCACAGCACAGTGTCCTGGGCAAGTGCTACCCAGCCACCGCACACCTTCCCAAACTTGAGAGCAGCCGATTAACGCCAGGTCAGAGCCATCTGCTCAGCAGCCTACAGAGGAGGTCTCACCCTCACTTTGGAGGGGCTCTCAACCGCTTATCAGCTGTATGCGGAGAGTGAGTGACATTATCTAATTACCAACTAATTTCCATAATTACTGACTGGCGCACTCTGTATGCAGGGTTAATATCCCTGCAAACATCTCACAATGCACCTGCCTAGGGAAGAGGGTGAGAAGCTGGGCACAGCGCTGCTCCACAGCTAATTCACCTCACCAAACAGAAAGGTTGCAGGAGATGGGTTTGCCACTCCCTGTCCTCTCTCCTCCACTGCCTCCCTCTCTGGCTGCCAATTGCTTGGGGATGAACTTTTTTGCATTTGAAAGTGTAATTTTCATCAATTCCTAGCACAGAAAGAATCACATGGTTAGACGAAGCCAAGGACAGGCTTGCTTCCCTCACAAAACCCTGCCACTGCAGCCCAGCACAAGCCTATGTCCTGTTATTCCACTTAGGGATGCTCAAGAACATCCCACTGTGACACAGTGATGGGAAGGGTTTACAGTCCCCTCAGCTTGCTACCTGCTTCCACAACTGAAACTATTCATTATCTCATACTTCGTGTGGAAGGAAAAACATACATTAGTCACCTAGGATCCAGGTATTTATTCCCCACGTGAGCCCACCTTTATCCTTGCCCTCACTGTAAAAAAGGCAAAAATCCAATGGTTTGCTTTCTTACCCAGGGCCTAATGAAGCAGGAGCATTTTAGGAAGGGGTAAACAGGATCCTAATTTGGCTTTCTGTCTGTGTGTGGTCCAAAGTAAAGCAATCAGATCATTACAGCGCTCTGACATACGCTGCTTGAAATGACCCAGTGAGATTCACAATCAATAACTGATATTAAAAGCCAAGCTTGCCAGCGGCAGAGAAACGGGGAATTAATAGTATTTATGCAGTCTGTCTTCATTCATTCAGTTCTCTAGTGAGCAATGGGCTCCTTTTGGCTCAAGCAGCAGTGCGGGTCTCCACAGAGACTCCTACCTCTTAAGCAGACATCTTTCTGCCCCGTCTATCACCAGTTGAATTGTGGCTAAAAAAGAAGGGAGAAAAACTAACAACAAAAAAAATCCATTCTGATGAAACATGTAGATATGAAAACTGTGAGCTGCTACTGTCGCTGGGGAAAAAAAAAAAAAAGGAACACAAAAATTCTCCCATCAGAGTCTCCTCAGCAAGCATGCATGGTGAGAGGTTTACAGAGAACTGAGAGGGGCCATGGAGGCTTTGAAATTTAAGAGACTAGAGAAAACCACATGGATAAATTTAGTTTTTAATTCCTCCAGCAGCACTGGCATCTCAGCTATAAATCTGGACACTGTCATCATCCCCTTGCTGGGATGGAGAGGACTCTGGGGCAGTGCCTGTGGAGCTGAGCCAGAAGACTTAGGCTGAGGACAGAAGCAAACAGCTGTTCTGTGACTCTGTTACCCAGGGAGAGTTTTGTGGTACTTCACTGCTCACAGGGGTGAGGCAGAATGTGCTCTCCTTAGTGAATAGGCTGGAAGTGCAATTGGAAAGGGGAGCTTTTTTTTCACACCTAGGTCCTGCTGAAGCTGGTAGAACTTCATGGGATGCAGTGTCTTACATGACAGGCTGCAGGAAGAGAAGTGGAAGAGGAAACGGAGATTTAGGGTTCTATCTTGGATGTGGAGACACATGTGGGCACGAAGGTGACCATCTTAAAACTGAGGATTGGGGGTGGCTCAGAGCACTCAGTCACCTCTTCTAGATGGTTTCCAGCGATATAATATTCATGCCAGTCTCTAACATCACTGTGAGAACTGCACATGCCTTTGCCCCAAACCAAGTTCAAGGACAAGACATATTCTCCTATGTTCATTGGTTCTTCCCACCAATGATATATCTTACAGGCTTAGCTTTTGCATTCTTGAAAGCTGATGTGGAGTTGCTCAATTCTCCTTATCTGAATTCAGCACAGAGCTCCCTAGGAAGCAGTGGCAAAAAACCTGTATCAGAGCAAAAATAAATAAAGACGGAAGTCTAGGGTTGCAATCCAAGAGTGCCCTCTTGAAAGAAAATAAAAAAAGCTGGACTAAAAAGCTAGAATTACTTTGATTTTGCTCCCCTGTAGTGGATTAGGATATTACACACGCACATGCACACACTGTCAGCCACGATCTGTCAGTAGGTCATTGGTTGGTTTCCTGGTACCTGGGCATGTGGTCTGCAATCAGACAGGTTAAGCCCATTGCCTCTCTCCCTGTGCCCAATTCCTACACGAGGAGGGCAAGAACGACTATGACAAGTCTGCTCTTGGAGCTCACCTCCAGAAACACCAGGTGTTTCACAAACACAAACTAGGTACTTATGCATGGGTGAGCTGAGCTCACATGCACCCACAAGACACACAGCGGAAATGCCACCAGTGGCCTCAGAAGTAATATGAGCAAGCTAGTAATGTGCTTATTTCAACAACAAGCATGGAACCATGGCAGTAGAGCCTCACACTCCAGAGCTATTAGGCTGGGAAGCCATCTGGCTGCTGGAAGAGTTAATATTTTATCATAATCACCCTTCACGGTTCTCACCTCCTGGGCCTTTTTAAACAAACAATTCAGAAACAGAGCTCTTAAAATCTACACTGGAAGGAGAAGGGTTAAAAAAGCCACAATGGACAGTATGACTCCCTCTCTCTGCTGGGACTAGAGGAGGCCATGCAGTCCACAAGAATGACCTTTAACTAGCCTATCTAGCCCAAGCACAGCATGAATGCAATTTACAGACCATTTCGGCTCTCCAGCTTTCTTAACACAAAGAAGAAAAATCAAAACCCAAGCACAATGGAAAAGAAAGAAAGAGAGAAAATAACCCTGCAGAGCAATCATGTCTGGGGCTGCTCTGATGGCTTTCTGTTCCCTTCCAGGACACAGAAATGACTCCCAGTGTGTTAATTACTCCCATTACCACAAACTCTCCACTAACAAGGACTAGCTAAAAGGAAGCTGTTGGCAGCAGCTGAGCAGCTATTGCTCTGTACTGTCATGCAGGAGAAACCAGACTCCCCCATCTCTGAGCTGGTGCTAACCAGGAGAGCTATTTTCGCAAAACTCAACAGCCTTTATTGTAATTCCCATGGCAGCTGTGCTGGGAATACTGGCCTTCCCTCCATTCCACCATCATCAAAAGAGAACGAAGAATACTTGCTTTTCTAAAGACTTTTAAGTTCAACAGTTGGGAAGCTCTGAATCATTATAATTTATTTTACTCCTGTAGCTGGTCTGCCTCCATCCCCCTCATCCTCTCCTTTCCGCCACCAAGCCTGGACAGATCTGTAGTGTTGTTTACTCTACCAGACCCCAACACGTCAAATGCAAGCCAGGAGCTGCACACAATACAGCAGGAGATGTTAGCAGAGGATTCTGCCAACACGCAGTGTTGGCGTTACTGATAAATGGCAAAACTTCTTCCAGAGCCTGTATCTGACACGGACATTGTATTTCCATTTTCTTTTAATAAAAATCAAGTCTTAAAAAAAATGCACTTAGTTACTGAAAACTGAAGTTTGAGCATGTCATCAAGGCCTGGAAATGCTGAGGCTGCTTCTAAGATTTCCCTAAGACTAAGAGTCTGGAATGGGTTTACTTGTCCCAGGAAATCTATTTGATACTGCAGATCCAGGCTCAGAGGAGAGACACAGGTGGAGTGTGGGGTGCTCCCAACTTCGAAGCAAGCAGAGTTAAAAAAACCAGCTGCACTGCTTCATCAGCTACCTAGCATTAGAAAAAGGTACATAGAAAGTAATGACAAAATAAAATTAATGGCTGGCACACCAATCAATAACACCTTTAACACCTTGCTCTTCCTAGCTGTTTATCCATCTGCTTCATCCTTTCACACGCATTTCCAAAGTTCCTCACGAGCAAGAACAGTTTCTTTTCTCTTTGACAGAATCTAGCACAACACAGTCAAGAACAGAGCTCCCAGGCACTGCTCATGTACACATCAATAACTGTGACTGTCTGTACTTGAGCTAGCACTAAAATGTCTCTACATTCCAGCTGGCACAGAGTAGTTCCTTAAAGAGAAGGGGGGGGGCGGGGGGGAGGAAGGAAAAAAGCACAAAAGGACTGTCAGACAGACTACAGTAAGAACAAAGGGTAACCTCATTCTTTCCTTCAATTACAGATAGTCAATTTGCACTTTGTTCATCACATTTTTACATCCCTAAACCAAAGGAGTTTGCACATTTTTAAATGTTGTGATAGTATATTATGGAGAGGGGAGACAGATGCAAACAGTATGGTTATTTTACTAGAAGCATAACATGCACAGAGGGAAACTCTGCACCTGTCATTAGTATGGCCAGTAATTAATTTAGGTCATTCCTTGTAGTTGTCTGGCACATGGAAAGATAAGCAGCATCCACATAAAAAGCAAATAAAGGGCCCAAGGACACCTGGAAATGTAGAGTGGATTTTCCCATAAACATTGAGCACCATCTGTGTTTTAATGCAGCTTCATAACCTCACACAAAAACTTCTATTCAGCTTCCCACAAAGTAAACACAAACACCCAAACCTAGCAAACAGGTGTGATAACCTGTCCACAGTGCAAGGAACATTCAAACTCAGTTCCTAGACTCCTTAAATAGCAGATGCTCTGTTTAGGGACCCAATGGGAATGCCTTTCTGGGAGCCTAGTTAAACATCGAAACTGAAGTGTGAGGAATCCATATTCACACAGCTCTCTCAACGACTGATGCCAATCAGCACGAGGAAGTGAAGACATTGGCAACCTGGTAAGCCCATCAAAAGTCTAAAGCCACTGTGAGATTAGGCGTCTGCTTTCTGAATCACGTTCCTTCATTACCATTAGATCCAGAAACAGCAGGCTGGGAATCCCTGGCCATGGAAAATCACTGCATTCTTCCAGCTCTCTGCTCTTTTCTTCTTCTGACATACAAAAATCCTGGCAAAATTCACTCTACTGCATTCTACTCCCCACTTCTACCTAAGTGTTATTGAGGGTACGTGAGCAGAAGTTATGCATAGATAGGTTTCTCAGTTCTAGTGTGCCTGAGAATGGAAGTGGAAATCTTTGCCAAGATAGACTTCTAGCAAAATTCTTCACATGTCAGTGTCTTGGCTGGAAAAGGGTAATATTTTAAATGGCTTAAGATATCGAAAACTCTCCAGATCATCAAGGAAATGGCTTTGAGCTTTGCATGATAGGGGCCCATTTCTAAACTAACCAGCAATTGTGGGACAGGTAAGAAATACACTAAGCACGCTGTACTTGGGAGGACTCATTTCAGCCTGGGCTGTGCCTGCCGCACTAGATGGTGACCTGTCAGTGTGCACCCAGCAATCCTCTGCCTAACCCAGCCAGCCTGCCGGCAAGGCTGGAACAACAAACCTGCTGCCCTGACGCAGCAGTGGCCTCACAGCCAAGGACTGAGGCTGCTCTAGTAAAGGCTACATAGACTCCCAAGCCCTAGGACCCTCAAAGCAGAAATACAGTGTTTACGGCAGAATCTCATTTGAAAGGAAGGCTGTTGATCAGACAAATTTAGGCTTAAGAGCCCTGTGAGCCCGAGCTCAGGAAGTGGGAGGAGTTACACACCAGACTGGAGTTTCATGATTCCTTTTAAGTTGTGTACATCTTCCCAAATTGTACTTCTGTCCTTCACACTATTTTGCCCTAGAAGTTTTCTCTCCAGTTATGCCTTTTCCTCAGAGGCTTGCTACTGTGAAATGTAGAAACAAACATTAAGATGACCAAAACAAACGGATTTTTACAAAACTCAAGTATAAATGACTCATCTGTTTATTTCAGTGGAACCACCTAATGATGAGGTAATGACATTTCCTAGGGTGAGTAAAACACGAGTGGTCAAAAAGACAGTGAATAATCATATGCAGCAAAGCATAAGTGCAGTCATCATGCACAGAGGGTGAACAAGAGGCAGACGGCAGCTAAAATAAAAAGTCCAGAGAGCACATCCTGGGCTGTCAGAAGTACTTGGGCATGACTGCAGGAAGGCGGGGGGGAGGGGGGGGGAAGGAGCACAATTGCCTGATATATTTTAAAATGAACCTGGATAAAAACATTAGGAAAAAGTGTAACAGGGAATAACCCTTCACCACCTGAGAAATGGACTGGGGGACTGCACCAGCACTCTGCTGTTTTCTCTCTGTATTAAAACTCATTGCTGAAAACCCCAAACCAGGCAGCAGCCTGCCAGGGCCACAGACGCAGGAAGCAAAGCCTGACAGCCAGCTTAATAATTCACGCCAGCCCAGGGAAAAAAAAAGCTAACTAGCACCATTACAGAAATTAATGCCTTTAGAAATTATTTCAAATTTTCTAATGGAGCTTTTTTACACCACTGTAGAAGACATGTCTCTTTATTTAAGCATTAGTTGCTACATATTGACAAATCAATCACACTTGGTAGATACAGAAAGATGTACAAGATATATATACTCCTGCAAATGTTCCTTTAAAAGTCAGATGGTCTTTTAAAGAGCTTCCAGCCTTGGGACTCACAGTGCAGTGCCCTGGAAGACAATTGACATTCTGAGTGACTGGGCTGAGAATTCAAAATCCCAACTCAACCAGCTCAAGTCAGGATTCAAACTCACGTATTTTTAAAATGGGTAAGAAAAAAATTTTAAAAAAAAGAGAGAGAGAGTGAGAAAAATACTTTAATTCCTCTAACTCCCCAGGACTGAATCTCTCAGGGTACAGATGTGACAGTGGGTCAGGAAGTATCTCTGTACAGTATCTGCAGGGGACACACTTTGTGCTGTGCCATACTAAATAAGAATATCTGTACAGTTAGCAATATAGCTCACATAGGACAACTGTTTGCTATGAAAGCCCACTAGTGAAAATGTAAAAACATTTATTATATTGAAGCATTTTTCATTGAATTTTCTGGTTTTAATTAAAAAGTGAAACTTGCAAATTTACCTGGCTTTGTTTATAGTAACTTCCAGTGAATAGCTGCTGTTTCTTTTCATTTCTTCTGAGAAAGGAGCATAGAATAGGAAAAGTAGGAAAACTGAGACTGCTATATAAATAGCTTCATTCCTAGCAATTGCATAAGTTTTCATTTCAAATAAATTTTAAATGTATTTCCCTCCCTTTCAAAAACAAACAAACAAACAAAACAAAACAACAACAAAAAACTGAACAAGGTGAACACTACAGCCTTTCTGCTAACATTTTCACAGTTTGAAAAGCCATTATTTTGATGAAACATTATAAGCAGTTCTTGGTAACAGCATACACTTTTTCCCCGTTGCACCAAACCCTGCATTCGGCTCAGCATCTGGCTTGGAGGTTCCGCATAGCTCCAGAGATCAGTGATGAGGCAGTGATGTGTCTTGCTCCTCTTTGGTACCCAATTTCATCTCCTTCTTCCACATAAAGTTTTTGCTAGCTGATAGCAAACTGGAAGCCAATGAGAAACGCTTCAGGATTAGGCCAAATTTTTACATCAATCACCACAAACTCCCTCACCAGCAGCAACAATGATTCTTCTACAGTCCATCAGTAAGGCCAGCAAGGAAAAAAAAAACCAAACAGTAAAAGTCTTCTCAGTACCTAAGGAGACAGTTTGCCTATGATATAGCTAAAACGTGGGTGGAAAAAGAATTCACTAGTGAGAGCACTCGTTCCTGGGTAGACTGAGTACTCCAGTCTCCCACCCTACACCTGCCATGAGTACAAAAATAAGTCTGGGAGAAATGGAGGGAAAAGCTTTTCTAATCCACACTGGAAGGAAGATACCTGAAGTGCTCATAACAACCTGGCAGAACTTTTGTTTCCAAATTGCGTTGAGTAATTGAGATTTCGAACTAACTAAAGAAAATGATTACTTGGTATCATGGGCAACAGATGGTTCCTGCAACCTGCCAGTTGCCAGATTCTAGGCCAGACTTTTCCCCCATGTAACTTCATCACAGATTAATTTAACCCTTTTTATCTATGGTACGTAGTTATTGGCTGCCAATATTTTGCTGCTCAGTAGTTCCTCATGCAATAAGATTCATGTTCGAGTAGTCAGGGTACATGCATGAGTCAAAAGAAGGCAGCTCATGACCTGTTTGTGTGGCCTTAGGCAAAGTGCTCTTTCAGGGGACATAGCTAGGGCAGCAGCCATGTTATGAAGTTTAATTACACTGTAAAGTGCTTGACCTATGCAAAAGACAATCCAATGTAAGAGCAACCTATTTTCCTTTATGACATTAATAGTCTCCTTTCAAATGAAGCAAGAAGCAAGGCATCTACATAACAGCAGATTTCCCTTCGTTCCCCCTGATGGCTTAGCCCAAAGGAGGTGCAGGTTCACTCAGCAGGCAGGGAGAAAGGCAGGGCAATGTGGGGAGAGGGGAAGTCTGCCTCTGCCTCAACTCCTGACCCACCTCCAGCTGCCCTCTCACTCCATCAGCACCAGACAACTTTTCACAGCACAACAGGTTCCCCCCACCTCCTCAGCACCAGTCGTGGAGAGCTGACATGGTCTGCACCTCCCCAGGGACTGCCATGTCCAGCCATATGGCCTTCCTCCTGTGGTACAAGGGGGGAAACCAGGGCATTTAAACACAAATCAAGTGAATCTGTACATTGGCTGCTCTGTGCTTTAAATGGGAATCACAGCCCATGGTTTATACACTGCGCAGACGGGAGATATGCAATCCCTCCTCTTCCCCCCAGCCTCCCAAAAGGGAGAGCTCATCTCTGGGGCTCCAAAAACAGGCAGTCAATCATGTGGGGAAAAAATGGGTACATTTAACTCTGTTTTTCACCAGTGGTCAACTAAACCATTTGAAAGGCTCAGAGGAAGGGAAAGGTGTAAATTTAGACAGGCTCCTTGTATGCAGCACTAAGGATCAGCTCACTACAATTATTTAAGCTTGCTTTATAGACTTCTGCATGTGTCTCCACTTTTCTGGGGCTTTTAAACATCAAAAAACAAGGGCAAATTAAAAAGATGTACATCTGACAGGAGAAAAATCCCTCTATGTGTTTAAATATAGGGAAAAAGCTATATTTGTTAGCTTTATGAGAAAATACAAGGGTATAGCTACATTTAATCACAAACACTGTTGGTTTTTTTTTAAAAAAAAAAAAAAAGAAAAGAAAAGCTGCTTTCAAAGCAGTTGGTTTTGCAACATGTGCAATGTGTACTACTGCAAAGAGTAAAACTGCCTCCATAGTTCACAGGAAAGAGAAGACATAGATCACCGTAAACTGCGTTTACAGAATCCCTAACATAGGATTTCCTACAGAATTAAATGAAAAGGGGAAAGGATATGGAAAACCTATCAGTCCACTGTGGTCTTCCAATTACCTCACAAATACAGGCTAGAGGTAGTCACCTGTTAAAAAATACATGTCGATAAAAGGTATACAGTTACTCTGCAGCACTGAACCAGTCTGTTGTCTTTGACTCACTGTTGGCTTTCTGTCAGATGTCTCCCAAGAGAATCTTGCACAGCTTCACTATGACAAACACAGCTCGTCCAGGGCAGCGGAATTAGTCATCCAAAGTGTATCTCCTAAAATATCCATTCCCAATAGCTCTTTCTGACTAGTGGGAGAGATTAAGATTGCAACAGTACCAAACTACACCTGCCAGCCACTACTCAACTAGTTGATTTTAAACCACATGGCTGCAGGCTGTTTCACGATGATGAAAGTAAAGCCCGAGTTAACAGTACCATAGAGGCAAGGGTGTATGATTGAGCAGAGAATGAAGACAATAGTGGTGTTCAGCCGAATATTTGCTCTTTAGGTAGGTAATAGCAATAAATGCAGAAAAATTATTTATGTAGCACTGCTCAGAAAAGAAAAGAAAAAAAAAAAAAAAAAAAACAAGAACAAAACAAACACACGCATCTCCCTCTTCAGACATTCATTCCCAACAGACTCTGCAACACTAAGCTGAGAAAATTCTTCTGATTAAGGTTTTTCCCAAGACACCATCTACATACTTACGCCTCTAGTCACCCCAGAGAGTGCACATCCTCCTTCAGTGCTTTCACACCCAAAACACAAGACCCCACACATTGAAATCAGCCTGTCTTCATTGCAGTAACTCTGCATGAAAGGGGTTGGCATGTGCTCCCTCCTTTCCTTCTCACCAGGGTCTTGCTTCAGTGCCAACTCATACTGCCTCCTGCCAGAGTGGAAGTCTGCCTCCTGCTCAAACATTTTACACCTAAACACATGGTCACACTTTTAGTAAAGCCACCCCTCTCCTCTCCACTGCAGTCTTGGCTGTGAACTGGAGGCCACATCCCCCTTTGCCAGACCACCGTGGCTTTTACAGCACTCCCTGCTGGCCAACTACTTTCCACAAGCTGAGGAGTTCCAGCCCTCCTGTGTCCTGTTCACAGACCTATCACTGACGGTCTGGTGAACTTTTTTCCATACTTCTTCTAGGTGGGATGAATTGCATGGAGCTAGTAATCGTATCATATTGAGTTGGGACCTTGATGGCGTTTATAGTACAAAACCAAACCCAGTTACTTTATGAATAGGAGATGTCCAAAGAAAACCCAAGGTATCATAGCATATCACTCAGACTAATCTGCAGTCCCTACTAACCTGGGGTCTCCTTTGGTTCTTTTATAGCTTACATCTCAGAGGTATTCAAGTGCATAACACTAAGCAATGTGATTAAAATTGATCCAGTGAGTCTCCTAGCCTGCCCCAAGGGAACAATTACACTATATTTAAAGGCTGAAGATAAAGCACTTGATTTTGAACTAGAGATCCACAGGTGAAAAGCCATGCTCCCATCCTTGTACTAAACCTTCCAGCTACAAAATATTTGTCCACGCATACTATATAATAATTTTTTATATCTATTGCTAGTCTGCTACAAAGATGGCTGGTCATACTGATGAGATCTCAAGAAATAGCCGGTGCTACACCAGGAGGTGGGCCTGAAATGTAAAGCATATGCTTTTTCCACAGTTACCAAAGAAAACATTCACCAATCCATTCAAAAAAATCACGTGAGGAGTTTGGTTGGGGATTTTTTTCTCTATATTTATAGATAAGCAATTAAGTTTTTTTTCTTTGACCACTAGCCTTCTTAAGCTTGCCACAAGTGAATGAAACTACACTATATGAGTAAAAGAGATTTTCTTTAAAAAATCCTAAGTGGCAAATAAAAAAAGAGTGAGTCCCTGGAACAGTATTCTTGGGTATGTCAAAGCTACAGCCTCCATCAGACAGCAAGATGGGGAACAAGAGTTGAGAACAGAATAACACAAGGCCTATAGTCTCCTGTAAAACAATTTTACTCATCATGCTATTAAGCATTTTATTATTTCAGTGACTCAAATATCTCCAGTTCATGCTTCTGCATTGCTGCTTTTCTATTATCAAGATCAGCCCACAACACCAATGGCCCAGAAAAAAATTAGTTGTTTCCCTTTTTTAGCAGCTATGTTTGACTTTAGTTACATATATACTTGCTTGGGAAATTAGACTTCACTCTAAAGTGGGTTAAAAAGGGGAAAGGGAAGGGGGAAAAAAAAGACAAAAATAAAGGAGACAACAGTGTCAGATTAATTCAGTTAGAAGTTTCTAAATTCCTATCCCTGAAGTTTGAGCCAAAGTCACTACTTAGGAACACGGAGGAGTGTGTTTTTTAATTATTTTTAAAGTTTCCTTTTATTGGACATCTATTCAGAAAATTGCTGACATTATTCTTCAAGCATATATGGTTATCAAGCACCAGAAAATGCTTTTATCTGGAGCTGCGCATAAGGAATTGAAGTCTTTCCAAGATGAACTTAATGCAGACAGATGGTATTTCAAGGGAGAAGAAAACAAAAGCGAACATGGGGAAGGTCTGGTTACCTTTTCTTCCGTGTGGGTTATTACGCAAGGCTGAACAAACAAAGTGCTGCAGTCACAGTGCACCATCAGAGAAGGTTCTGCAGAAGTAGGTAAGAACCAGTTATAATAGATTGCTTCATGAAAAACTGCATTTGGTTTTTTTGCTCATTCCTTTCACCTTTTATGCCTGAGTTTCTCAATGGCACAACACCACTGCTTGTCCAAGCAGTGTCCATGAGTGCCAGAATATTTATTCATAGTTGGCTATTCTAGAGCTGCTCATCAGCACTGAGCACTGAGGTGCATGGTCAAACCTTCATCTTCCATTCGTTTCTCCCTCTTCCTCTGCTCCCAGCCTTTCATTCCTCTATCCTTACCATACCTCATTCCATTTTAATCAAGGTTCTTTCCTAATTAAAACAAACAAATATAAGGAAGCAATTAACGTCTTGAAGAAAGCAGATGGTGGAATAGTGCCATTTCGTTATTGCATGAAGCCTTAACTTGCTATCTCTTCAAACTTTCTGAACTTTAATTAAGCACTGTTACAGGCAAGTTCAACGGGCTCTTGTACTCTAGAGTTTATCTAGAGTTTATCCAATTAGCTGCTGAGAAGATGATGGTGCACAGTGGCAGGCAGAGCGTGCTGTGCATCATGCAGCTGGAAAGGGCAACCCCAGGGCCAAAGGGGACTAAGAACTTCCCTCACATATGCAGCAAGCGGGAAAAGGAGCAAGAGGGAGTTGAATGTCAGTGATATGACAGAAGCATAAACTGGCCCTGCTTTACCATGCTCTGGCAGAAATTTTTCACTGCCCATGTCACAGGATTCAATGATTGTTAATTCTACACATGCACATTTTAAGGGGCCACTGTGACTTTCAATGTCAATGCCATCTTCCCTGAGACAGGACAAGACTGAAAAAGATCTCAAACACAGGTCAGAGAAATTATAGCTAGCTTTCAGGCCCATTTATAGAATCATAGAATCCTTTA
>NW_008633630.1:943-2684 GCF_000691845.1 Merops nubicus | reverse complement strand
GCCGTGACCGCGAAGCGGGGCTGCGGGGTCGCGCAGCACTGGCACCGCTGCAAGCAGGCGCTGGGAAGGGAAGGATCGCCTCGGGGACAGACCTCTAACCAGAGGCCCAGAGCGTGAACTGTTTTTTCGCTCCCGGTGACCCCGAGCACGGCCTTTCTCGGTGCTGGAGGTGGGACTCGGGGCTGCTCATGTTTTCCCGAGCAGAGAGCAAAGCGCTGCGATTTCTTCCCCGTGGCTATCTGGGCGATTCCTTCTCCCTCTCTGTTTTTATGCGCTCGTCCATTAACCTTTAGAACTTCTCGAAAGTTTCTGCTCCTGGGGCTCCAGATACATCTCCTGATACTGAAGAGTCCCGATTGGCTTTTCGCCTTTCTCAGGAAACTGCCAAGCCCATGGGGGTTTGTCCTCCTCTGCTCCAAGTTCAAAGGCACGGTCCTCAAGTCGTTAAGGAGGCAAAAGGGACAAGTGCGGGGGAGGCACAGGGTCAGGAGGGCAGGGTCGAAGCCATTAGAGCTGCCGCTTCCGCGGGCTCGTCCTTTTCGGCCTCAGCATTTCGCTGCGGACACCGTCCCGTCCTGAGCACCCAGGGGATTAGGGGACTCGGAGGGAAGGGAAATGCCATGGTAGTTCTTTTCGGAACCACTAAAAAGATGGCACTGAGGGTCACCGAGCTCCCGGAGGAGTGACCCCGGCAGGGAGTAGGGCTTGAGGAGCGTGCAGTTTCCCCACCCGCTCTCTTCTCCCTTTTTGGGATCCCTGATCCCGAGGGTCCCGGGGCAGGCATATCCCCCCCTAATAAACGAAACAAACATTTTTCTGCCACTCCTGCGATCTGCCTCACTCCGTCCCCTGCATCCTCTACCAGTCCCAAGGCGTCTGCTGGGGAAACCTTCCCCTCGCCGCCTCCCTCTGCTCCTTCCCTACAAGTTATTGGGTTACACTCGGCTGCTGTGTTATAGGGGGCATGTGCTGGGTTTTTCGAAGCCTCTATAAAAGAATAAAGCCTTAGTGGCAGCCCGAGCCTGAAACTCGTTTTCCTACACGTTATAACACAGTCCGCAGACGCCGTTTGGTAGCGACGGGGTTTGGGCTAGCAGAAAGACGAATCTCCTATTATTTCTATTTGATCGAAAAAAGAAAGCCGTGTAAGGTGTTTCCTGTCTACTCGAGACCGCGGCCCTTTAGGCAGGTTATTTCTTTGGAAAACGGCCACGGAACCCATTGTCTTTATCTGATCCTTGAAAGATTGGGAAGGAGAGGAAGAAGAAAAATCATTGTTAAAAAAAAACACTTTGAAGCTGCGCAACTGTTGCTGCTCCAATTTTTTTTCTGCAGTTTCCAGATGCACCAGAAATCCTTACTTTGATCTCACAAAGCAGCAATTTATATTTTTTAATTTTTTTTTTTTTTCAAATGGTTGGGTAACTGAGAGCGTAATGGCAAACATGCCGGGAATGAGGTCATCGGTCAGGGCGGGGAGGGCCCGGGGAGGCGGGGAGCGAGCGCCGAGAGCGCAGGCAATTTTTTTTCTGCAGTTTCCAGATGCACCAGAAATCCTTACTTTGATCTCACAAAGCAGCAATTTATATTTTTTAATTTTTTTTTTTTTTCAAATGGTTGGGTAACTGAGAGCGTAATGGCAAACATGCCGGGAATGAGGTCATCGGTCAGGGCGGGGAGGGCCCGGGGAGGCGGGGAGCGAGCGCCGAGAGCGCAGGAATGAGGCGGCGGGGAAGCGAGA
>NW_008633630.1:0-371 GCF_000691845.1 Merops nubicus | reverse complement strand
ATGGAGCTTGACAGGAGACCTTCCCCTCCCTGCGCCTGCCCGGGGCTGGCGGAGGGGCGCGGTGCCATGGAGAGAGGCGCGCACACGTCGGGTGGGCGAGGAGCCCAGGAGCTGTTAGAAGCGCGACTGTGGACACGGCGAGGGCCAGGACCCGGCTTGGCGCAGGGTCTCGACCCCTCTTCGTCAGAGCAGACGGGAGATATGGGAGAGCCCTCTGCTTTCCCTGTTGAATGGCCAAATCATTTGCTCTTTGAGCGCTTCCCAGAAATTAAGTTTTGTCCGCTCCTCAGACAAAACCGCGAGCCTCGCGTCTTCGGCTACCTTCCCAGCTCAGGGAGGCGTGAGGTGGCGTTACCAAAGCCAACCCCAGC
>NW_008633629.1:2602-12397 GCF_000691845.1 Merops nubicus | reverse complement strand
CTTGGCCTAACGAACCAGCCCGGCCAGGGCTTTTCCAGCTGGGTCATTAATGACACCCGCACCCAAGGACCTCAACGCACTGGAGAGAAGCGAGACCTAAAACTAACACTTGGCCTCCTCGCATCACGCTGTAAATGAAGTTGCCTCCGGGGTTGTTCATCCCCGGCTCGCTCCTGGGCCTGGCCGTGCTGCTGGAGCCGCAGCTGCCGGGTAAGGAGCTGCTTAGTATGCTGGAGGTGGCCTCCTCCTGCTTCTGGCTTCATTTCGAGTAATCAATCAGGCTGCTTTGGAGCTGCAGCTTACGATCTGCAATTTGTATAATTTGATTTGACAGTAATTCCATCGTTGTTATGTTTATTTACAAGAGATGCCCCGTGATTCGTTCAGTTTTTATCTGTTGTTTTCTTTGCTGTTCCAATCACGGTTTAATACTTTCTCATCTAATTCGTGGGGGCTGCCATGCATCAAGCCTTCCAAGGTGGTATTTGCCTCTTTGTGCTATTCTCCAGGGAAGAACATGAGCCTGTACAGGACCATTTACCTATGCTCACCCTTGCATAGGTAAAACTACTATAGTCGTACACAAAGTCTCTTTTTATTCTAACAGTACAGGTGTTTTCCACATTTCATCAATTTAGTTTTGTACCCGTTTTCCCCCTCCTAAAACAAACAAACCAACCAACCACAAACACCAATTTGCTGTGTTTACCTTTGGATGCTTGCTAGTTCTGAGGAAGGCAAGTAAGTACAGCTTCATTACATCAGTGTCTAAGAGCTAGATACCAAAAACAACTCAGCACAAAGAAGTTTGCCACTTTAAATGCCAGAATGCTTTCTTTTTTAATCACCTGTCTCTGGATTTTAATCTGAAACCTGTAGCAAATCCCACTGGCACTCCTTGAATGAGAGATAGGAAAAGCTAAGTGTATTGGAACGACTGCCAAAACTGTGGTTTGAACAGAGGACAGAGGTAAACAGTAGGAGATACTGAGCAGAAAGGTTTATAATCTGTCCTGTCTTTCTTGTAGAGCAGCACATTTACTTTGAAAACACTTGTGATATTGTCTGGAGTTCTTTACTGAGCAGACATGGCTACAAAAAGAAGAGAGCTTTTATTTTTTCTTTAATGTAGCCTCATTGTAGGAGAAAAGATGGAGGTGTCATCTTGGTATATAACACCTTGTCAGAGGAGCTGTGCAGAAAGTGAGAGATTGTTTTCTCTGCAACCTCATGACTTTCCAAGTCACATCTCTTTCTACTCCCAGAAATGCTCTAAGCCTGTAGCTTACTGGGAGAGAGGTGGAGTACTTGTTGCCTGTGTTACTGAAAATCTGCATCAAGCAGAAAATAATACCTGGGAAAAGGAGGTTTGGCTCCCACATGAAGTACTTCAGTCACCCTGGAGTCCAGAGTTCTGATCCCTGTCTCAGGGAACACATGGTTATTTTATCAGTTAATAATGGTCCTTAGAGTAATGCTCAAAACTGAATGCTGCTTTCTCTCAGGTGCATATTTCAAATCCCCAGGTGTTCCACAGAAGCAGACCATGTCCCTCAATAAGCAACAGCTGAATGAAAGCAGCTGATCAGTAATTTAGGCTCTTGATATGTTAGTTGTGCCGAAGGCCTAACGAGGTCGCTGTCTTTGTTTTCCTCTTTAAAAAAAAAATCAAAGAAATAATGATGTGATCTTTTTAAAAGATTTCCTGTAAATATAAATGTTTCTGCGTACATCTGAAAGGTAAGATGATTTTATTTATTTATTAAATTCTTCAATGACACAAATGGCTGCTTTGGAAAATAAGCACTATCAGAAAAAAAAAAAAGTTTGGTGTCTAAATTACACCAGTATGTGTAAGCACAGTGAAAAGTTCACAGTGGAGATTTTAAAACTGATGAAAAATATGTAAGCACACACGTGTTCTAGGTATGCAGATAAAAGGTACAGAAAGAACTTCTAAAGTGGGATTTACATATATTAACTTTGTAATTGTCTGCACAACAGGCAATTACACAAGAGTTAATAAAATAATAGTAATCATGATTTGTTCTAGATAATTGAAATTTATGAAGCAGTTTTGGTGTCTTTAATAAAGCTGTAATGTCTTCAAGGAGAGCTAATGAGTATGATAGAAATGACGAGCACGAATAAACTTAATTAATGTTGCATTTGTCAGACAAAGATAGTAAAATATTTTTTAAAGGTGTCTGGATTTTAGTATCCTTATATGAATAGGAAACTGAGGTAGGAATGTAAGTTGGATTTTGATTTGCTTTGCAACTTAAGTCAGACATGACTGCAGTCTCTTAGCTAAGCACCCTTTTCTCCTACTCAGTAAAATCTTGGCTGTTGCACAAATACTGTATAAAGGGCTGGTGTGCCCAGCATGGCTTCCAGACCTGGGGCATATTCCCCAAATCACTGTGGGGTTTAGAAATTTGAATTCTTTTCTCACTTTTACACCACTAACTGTAACTGTTACTGCTGAGCTCAGGTGTGTATCTGTTACTCTGAAGAAGTAAGTGGGTTGCTGCTGGATCAGAGTGTCACTGTCTGTGTCTTTGAAGTCTGTGAAGAGAGATACGAATGAGATCTCTGAATGTGAGAATGTTTTTGAGTGTGGCTTATTTTTAAAAATACTGTTTCTGTGCTTAGGGGTTACATTAAGGTTGCCTTCTTTATCTGAGAGTTTTATTTCTGTGTTACTTCTTTTCTTCCATACCATAGGATATATTTCTAAGGTGATAGCAAGTGCTTTTTCTCACAAGAAAATTCTGTATAATTTGCAAATGAGGTAATTACTATCCAGGTAGAATGGTCCTTGCTTTATTTGTTTTGTGGGGGCTTCACCTGGACACAGACCTTTGTGTTGGGAAGAGTTAACTGTCCTTTATGTTCTTGTTTTGTTGCAATGTCTGTCTCTTGAAGAAAATATGTTTACCATAGGATAGGATGAAACAGCATGGAATGGAGTTTTTCAGCTCTGCATTACTTTCCCTTGCTTCAGAAAAGTACTGGATTATAATGGGATCGAATGCTGGTGAGGAGTGATTTGGGGGGATGCAATTAGAGGGACAGGGGGAAACTCCATGAATAAGGTAGTGTAAGAAGAAGTAAACAAGGTCAAATTGTTCTTGAGATGTGGTGTTAGTAGTTTGGAGCTCTACTGTCAGCAATGAGTAAGGACTGAAGGGGGCATGGAGACAAGGTTATAAGGAAAAATTGACATGTATTGGCAGAATTATGTATCAGTATTTTAAGAACTAGGAATTTGTTTATGGAATAAGGTCCTCTGTTTCCTTCCTTTCCCACTCCTCCTTTGCCTCCAGCTGAGCTCCTAGTGGAAAGCCTGAGGGAGGGGAATGGGAAGCAGCAGAAGGATGTTTATTGCTGCTTGGTAGGAATGTGAACTAAGCAACTAGTGATGTGCATTGAATAAATGGGTTGGGTTTTCTTGTCTTCTTACTGCAGGTTGTTACAAACACCCTGTCTCTGCCTTTCACTCACACATAAGCATATGTAAATTTGACCTGTTCCTAGGAAATTCTCACCAAACTGAGTCTCATTTTTCAGTATCTTCCCCTTCTAGAGGAACAAGAAGTTTCTTGAATCAGGTGTGATGTAGCAAATCTCCACCAACGCTTGTCATGTTTAAGAGTACAGTGCAACGTGGCAAAGGTGGCTCTGGTTGCCAAAGCTCTGTGAACCATTTCTTCCTTTTGAAGTAAGAAAGTGGGATTTGAAAACCTATGAGAGCAGATGGAATGGTGCTGCTCCTCTACCACTCTTTTTATTTTTTGGTAAATTTGGATAATCTCTGTGGGTGCAGGGCTGGCTGATGTTCATCCACTCTAAATGGGCTCCTTCACATAGAGAGTGACCTACAGTAAAGATGCCAGAAGGCTTCACACATGCACTTTTCCCTTAAGCTGCAATTCTGGAGGAAGTTTGAGCTGTTATGAAGGCAATGAAATGGGAGTGTTCCATATGCTCCTTTAGCAGAAGGAAGTAAAAGGAGGAGTTCAGCAGTATTCATTACTAGGTGTGCTGCATTTGGCAAATTGCAGCAAAAGAAAGAAAAGCAGTGATGGCCTCAGGTGAGATCAACTCTGATCTAGCCACTGAGGAGCCAAGAGAATAACTGGACTGACAGAAGCAGTAAAATGAGTGAAGCTATGCATCATGCCAGTGAACTTGGAATTTAACCTAGGACTTTGCCAAGTTAGCCTAGGAATGAGGAAGGAGTGGTTCAGTCCTTTCTGAAAAATAGAATAGCCATCAAAGTCCCTTTCTATACAGTGAGAAATACAGGGCACCAGTCTGTGGTGTAAGTGGGCATCATGCTTCCTCCAGCTGCTTTAGGTTTAATATAAGAAGGTGGCGTGACCCAGTGCCAGAGGCTCATGGCTGAGTAATCTCACACAGCCCTTTTAGAGGCTCAGGCTTACATAGCTTTCTGATCAGCATCTGTTGCAGGTTTGCTCTTATCATAGAGGATTCTGGTTCTTCTTGCTCAATAATTCAGCCTGTTTCCACTCTGACTTCACCAGCCAGACTTGGGTCTTCCTTGCTCATGTACACAGGAAACTGGGACAGTATTTAGAGATTGGGAGCTCTCTGCTGAGAACTGCTTGGCTTCATTCAGTACAAAGATTTGCAAAATACAGTATGGAGCCTTGTCTGTGGCCTTCAATTTTTCTTTTTGGCAGGTAATAAAGAAGATGGGTGACTGCAAAAAAAAAATTCTGCTTGATTGTTGTTGTTTTAAATCCTTTTCTTCCACTTCCTTTCTTTATCTTCTTTCCATGCTTGTTTTGCCCCTGTGCGCAGGCTGACCCTGAGAGTTAGAGATTATCTGCTAGGGTGGTAAATTCAGTTCCTTCCCAAGCCTGACTTGAGTCACAATCCTTACTCCCTCTGTGAGGATCACTCAAGCAGGAAGGTGTGAAGAGAAATACTGGTGAGAATGTGTGAAGAAGAAAGGACAGAATTGCAGCAACAAAGATGCCTTTGCATTGGCTCAAACAGTTATGAACTCTTCCTCCTTCTTTCATTTCTTCATAAACATCCTGATCCATGAACTGTGTACTGTCTGGAAAGCATGCCACTCAATTATTTTTCACTGGATGGAAAAATTGTAATTCCACTAAATTAAAAATAGACCTGCAAATGGGCTTGGTTTGATGTCTGTGGTGTCTGAGGCAGAGGAACAAGATAAACTCCCACAATTAGATGTTAATTGATGTCTGAGCATGCCTATTCCTAGAAACAGCAAGATCACATATAGCATATCTAGCACCATTAAAACATCATCATCTACCCTCTGTGCTCAGCAAGCACAGAACTGGAGGAGAGGGGAGCTTACTGCAGACCCACAGCTAAACAGAGCAGTGGGGATGCTGTGAAAGGAGCAGAACCTGGAGAGGGGGAGGAGGGAGTGCAGCCTCTGTGAACCCTTACGATCTGTTGCTTAAATGCACAGTGCTTCAGAGGAGCTCTGGTTTTGTTTGTTAAACACACATCCACTTTAGTTTCATCATTGCTGGCAAAGTCTGCTTGAGATTCATATCATGAGGAACTACAAAGGTTTATTAGAAACTGATGAAATACCCTGATAAGAATGAGGAGGGAAAAACAAACAAACAAAGAAAAAAAAAACCAAACACCAAAAAAACCAGAAATTTTCTTTGGCCTTTGGAAAAGCATATACTAACAGTTTTGATTAAATGGAATAAGAGGTCACTGAATCTGGTCTTTTACCTGCTGTGTGTAACAGCTTCAGCTACATCCATTTCAATAATGAAATTCTGTTTCTGTGCTGCCTGTGCCTTATATACAAGCACCACGCACTGTATATATTTCACTTTGTTTCCATTTTACAATACACTAGAAATCTTTTTCAACTAGAATAGATGCTAGCCTTGGATACTGAAGTGCTGAATAGAATAATAAATCCTATGCATCACTGGCTTGACTTTCATCCAAGAGTCTCAAAGAGCTTTATAAACATCAAGTAATCTTTCCAGCATGCCCATCACAACTGGAGAGTATTAGCACTGTTCTGTAGCTATTATTATTAATTTGTATCATTGCATCTAAGAGCTCAAATCGGACCCAAGACTCTACTGTGTATATAATGAAAAGTTAAGCCCTGTCCCAAAGACCTTTGAACAACCAGAAGATAGGAGAGGGATACAAGAGGCTGGAGGAACACAGGATAAGAGTAGAAAGGGAAAAAAAATTGCAGCTTAGGACATGGTTGGTGTTGGAACAGCAGGGGCTGTCCAACCATTGTCATGTATTTTGTGGGCAGTGCAGTGAAGATGAGATCTGATGAGTTTTTTCAATGGGTCTTTGAATTTTACTGTGTGACTGCTTCCATGTTTAAAGGGCAGCACAAGAAGGGTATGCCTGAGGCACACTTGGCTCCATGAGCAGTTATGTTTGCCTCGCTATTAGGAGAAAAATTTGGAGAGTGGAGGTAACTGAACTGTGAAGGAGTAAAGACCATTGCTTTGTGTGGTAGTAATGCAGATGGAAGCAGTGGGCTGAGGAGAACAGAGTGGGCAGCCCCCTGGCCTAACAGAGCTGTCAATGAACAGAATGGGTGCAGTGGGTGTTATGACAAATTTTGCTGTGCCTGCACCCTGTGATGATCTGTTTTGTATTCTTGTTTCCAGGCATACTTAGTGAGGAATTTTCAGCAGAAAAAGGAAGGTACTAGGACTGTACCCTCATATGCTGAATATTGTATACAGCCTGGTCACTTGTGGTCAGACCAGTTAAACTGCAGCAGGTGTGAAGAAAGCTCTTCTCATGATTCAACAACTGCAGAAGCAATTTTAGGAAACAATGTCCAGCTTAGACATTAAAGCTTAGGCTTTAAATGCATTTAGGTTGTGCAGTGATTCTTGAAGTCCTCTGGTGTGTCACTTGGCCTTACCCTTTGCATTCTTTGCATAGTCTAGTAAGTGGGGCACTGCTTTTGGGGGAAGGAAGAACTTGCATCTGGGTTTTCCTCCTTGCCCACCTGGGGTAGTATGGAGAATGCTAGTTCAGAGCACCCCTTACACTGATGGTTAAGGGGAGTGAGGTACATCTGAGCCATCTATGCTCTGCATGAGTTCTTTACTTGTGAAGCTGATTCTCATTCTACAGCCATTCCAAGAAAACACTTGGAAGAGGAATGTGTTTGTGATTCCTGTGTGCAGCTTCCGTTGAACTGGACCATTACTTCTCTAGTTTCACTCTGTGCCCCCACCTCTGTTTTTTTCTCATCTGTTTGCCAGTCACCTGGCTGTTTTTGGTTAAAATGAAGCAGAATTTGGTTCACTGTCCTAGTCTAGACAGCAGTCTGTTTTTTTTAAGTAGATTGCCCCTGCTGTCTGTCTTCTTCCAGCACAGCAGACAGCCCCAGGTCATCCCTGATGGCAGAGTACACATGTACAGAAATCCATACCACTGAAAGCACAACTGTCTATAAGCATCTGTGTTCAACCAAAAGAAAGCCCTCAGTGCCTTCACGCTGCTTCTGCCAACCAGACTGTTGGATCCCAGGTGTTTCTTAGGTAGATGTCCCACTGCTTCTTCCAACTTCCAGAGCTCCCAGGACTCCCTCAGTGTGCTACAGCTTCCTTTGTGCTGTGACTCGTGGCTGCCGCCACCGCGCTCCCGCAGCACCGGTCACAGTGTCCTAGCTCAGGTCTGTTCGTGTGGGTCCCTCAGCCGTGCCACACCCCTACTGCTGGTGAACCTTGCTGCTGAGTCCTGCCTCGGTGGCTGCAGCCTAGGAGCTGGGCAGAACATGTACATGCTGAGATCTTCCTGCAGGTCTAGCTCTTTGTGCTCTTCCTTGGCATCCTCAGTGGGCTTAGGTGGCTGCTGTGTCAGCGAGCTGGGGTTTGTGAGTTCTGGTGTGTAATTTCTGTGTATGTCGTATAAAATGGCTGTCCTTAAGAAAAGCCTCTTGTGAAGTCTGTGTTCCTTGTGCTCTGCCGTGTTATCCCTTGGCTTTAATCTAGAAGCCCACAGACTTTGTGGTCTAGGGAGATGTCTTCCGACGCAAGGGTAATGGACAATATAAACATGCAGCTGTGCCTTGAATGTGACAAATGAGACTGACTTAGAGAAAAATGTCTCTTGGTTTGTTCTCATCCTGACTAGTGACCTTGCAGAAAGCTAGTGGATCCAGCTGGGACTTGCAGAGGTGAAGGAAAAGAGGGGTGACACTGTGGGTGACTGCCATTTGACATCAGAGAATGCTGTATGCCTTTTGTGTGGCTTGTTTGTCCATTTCACTCCATATCTCCCCACTGGGTTATAATACCTGTGTCTCATTCTGATGCAGTGAGAGTTCACAGCCATTTTAATGCTAGTTTGTGGTAGTAATCAGCGCAATGCCTTGCAGCTCTTGGTCTCTTTGAAGATGTCACTGGAACTGAGGATCCAGGCTGGATTTCCAGTCAAGGCTGGAAAAAAGACACTCTGACTGCACAGTTCAGGGTAGTATCTTACTTAGCATACTGGCAAACTGCCACAGGCTGCAATTGTGCTAACTTCTGTAAGGTAATGCAGCTTCAAGCTTGGCCAGTGTTTAGGTGGGAGTATGCAAAGAGAAACTCTTGTGCTGCAAGGAGTGTTGATTTTTGATGGAGGAGCTGGCATTCCTCTCTCTTCAAGGGCACACAGCTCTTCGATGTGATAACAGAGGATGTTGTCCTTCTGGAAGTGCCATCATTCATGCAGGACATGAAAATAGCATCTGGCTTATGCTGCAGCTGAAAACTTCCCAAAGCACTAAGAGTCTTATTCTGCACAGCCTGTTCAAATTTCCATGTGAACAACTTCAGTGCTGCCTCCCTAAATCTACACTCATGTGATAACAAATGTTTGAAGTGCTGTGTGTGAAGGACTGAGTTTGCAGATAGGAGGTGGAGGAGAATGCATGTGACGTGTTCCTGGTGATAAATGGTAACTTTATACAAGATTTTAGCTTAAACCAGGTGGAAATGGTTTTACTTTGCACTTGCAATGGGTTAAGGGCATGGTGGCCTTGGCTACTGCTGCAGAATGGACAAGCTGTAGTTTGCTGTACAGTATGGTAACTTGATCGCTTGCAGTTCTGTTCTGGATGAAGGCAGCAGCCTCATTTGACCATGACTGGATTTCTTAATGCTAAAGAAATGTGTGGTGTTGCCAGTGTACTCAGAGAGATAGTGATTAATCTGTGTTTAATCCACACATCTGATGATTTTTCTGTGTGAAAAGGGTTGGGCTTTGTTTACTTCAATGTAGGAAACTCAGCAGAATGAAAGTGCTCTTCATATTCGAGGTTTTCTTTTTGTAGAAACAAGCTCTTTGTGGTTGGGCCCTTTGCCCAAGTGAGGGCTACATCTAGCAGTGAAATTCCAGTAGTGGAGTGAACATCTGAATTTTTCCAGTGTAAAGGATAATGAGACGTACTGACGCCTTATATCATCTCCAAAGGGCATATCTCTGATGCTTGTGGCACTCTAATTGCCATGTGAAGCATTTCAGCTCTCTGATCTGGAATTGTTGGGCACCTCGGCTTTGCGTGGGATTTCTAATACTTCTTTGTTGCATTTAGACTTTGGTATGACTGTGGAGACTCATAGCAAATACTTCTGATGATGTTTTAGCATTTTTTTTTTCTGCCTTTTAAAATCCAAGATGAAAAAGAATGTAATGAGCCACCTAATCTGCACAGTACATGCTGTTGCCTTCTTATATATGAGAACTGCTTTTTTTCATCTTGCCACTAATTGACTTGATCTT
>NW_008633629.1:0-2571 GCF_000691845.1 Merops nubicus | reverse complement strand
GGATCTACCCTTTATCCGGCTGAAGGTAAGTTGCTGCTATCTGCTTAGAACAAGGAAGAAAAGTGGTTTGCACAAGGTAGGACAGTTCAGCTACCACTGAGAAATATGTACTAATTACACTGATTTCTCCCCTGCACCTCCTAGAATGACAGAATTGCTTGACAGACAGAGGGCAAGGGCTCAGGATTAACTATTGTAGCCTATCTTGCCTTTGAATGGGGAACCTGGGTAATTGTTTTACCTGCTGCGTGCTTGTTTTATAAAGTCAGAAATGATTCCAAATAGGAGAAGAGAACCTAGCCAAAACTTACCATCTCAGATGTCATATTTGGACGATGGGTGGCTGGGAATGATAGAGGGGTGCTGAATAACTGCAGCTAACAAAAAAAAAAAAAAAAATCTAATTTTGCTATTCAAAAGGCACTTCTTCCAGTTCCATCTGCTGGCTTCAGCATTTGACACTGATTGGCTTGCACCGTTTGTTTCTGGTATTCTGTTCTCAGTGGAAATGTATTGGAAAAGACAGAAATGAAGCAAATTAGGAACCAAAGCCATCCCCTTGCTACTAACCGAATATATCCATAAACATCCAACAACCTGACAATTACTGTTGAAGCTATTACATCAAACCATCATGAAAATTCTCAAAGCTGGTAGAGTTAAAACAGGCAGGCAGCTGGAAAAGGAAGCTGTAAAAAGGGAAAGCTTTTAAAAAATATTTGGATTACAGGTTTGCACATCTCATTTAAAAACAAAACAAAAAACCCCAGAGCTGTTACGTAAACCATCTCTGCGGTTCCCACGCGGCGTGGTGAACGTGTCCCCTCTGCATCCTACTGTGGGGAGAGGCCGTTCAGAATGAGCTGAGCCACTGCACAGGTTTTAAGCCATCTGGCACAGGGTGCTCCACTGGCCATCGCTTGAGACCCAGTGTTACCTCTGGGCTCATGGAGACCTCCTGTTATCTCAGTCTATTACTGTCATTGGTTAACAACAAGAAGTGGAGGTTACAGAAGATGTTATTGATGCGAGTAAAACAAATGCTACCTTACTGGCAGCTGCCTTCTCTTTGGTTTCTTCTTTGAAAAGGGAAGAATAATTCTGTCTTTGCATCTCTTCATGGCTTATTTTTAAGCTGTGCATCAAATCTGACAACAAAAATCAAGGTTTAACAGTGAATTAAATTTAGCTACCTCATTGTTCCCATGTCTTCTGTTCATGTGAAATGACTTTTTAGTTACCCTTGGCTGCAGGAAATTAATTATCTTGGGTATACGGTAGTAATGCAGATTTTTGGCACATCAGTTGAGCTGTGCCAGGACAGTTCTTGTTTGTTTTTGTTTTTGTTTTTACTAGATGCAAATAGTACCAGATGGCTTATGCAGCAAAGGGGGTAGCTGCTTAGTTTGTTCCATTTGTTTCAAGTGTTGTGTGTTTTAGCAGGGTAGCAGTGAGGAAGAGCTGCCCATTTATCTTGTAGCTGCTGCACTCAGGTGAAATACTGTGGAAGTGCTTGCACCTTCTCTCAGGCAAAAATAAATAAATAAACATTGCCATTCTTCTCAGTTAGGAAAACCTTTTAGAGGGAAAGGAGCAGTAATATGTGTAGGGGAAACTCACACAGAAGAGACTGAGTCTGTCTCTCTCTTCCCCCAACAGCAGAATGCTGAGGAAGGTAGGATTTGCTACAGATAATAGGAATTGTTTTTACAAATGTATTAACAACAAAAAAAGAACCAGGGAGAATCTCCATTTTGTATTGGATGCGAGGGGAAACATTGTTACTAAGGATGAGGAAAAGGCTGAGGTACTCAATGCCTTCTTTCCCTCAGCCTTTAGTAGTCAGTCCAGTTATCCTCATGGCATTCAGTCCCCTGAGCTGGAAGGAAGGGATGGAGATCAGAATGATATCCTCATAATCCAGGAAATAGTAGTGAATGACCTGCTAAGCCAATTGGACACCCACAAGTCTATGGGGCTGGGTGAGATCCACCTGAGAGTGCTGAGAGGGCTGGCAGAGGAACTTGCCAAGTCTCTCTCCATCATTTACCAGCAGTCCTGGTTAACAGGGGAGGTTCCAGATCACTGGAGACTTGTCAATGTGACACCATCTACAAGAAGGGCAGGAAGGAGGATAAAGGGAACTACAGGCCTGTCAGCCTGACCTTGGTACTGGGGGGAGATTATAGAATGGTTCATCTTGGGGGTGATCATGCAGCAACTGTGGGACAACAGGGGGATCAGATCCAGCTGGACATGAAGGGCCATGTTCATGAAGGTTCATGAAGGGCAAGTCCTGTTTGACCAACCCGGTCTCCTTCTATGAGCAGGTGACCCATCTAGTGGATGAGGGAAAAGCAGTAGATGTGGTCTGCCTGGACTTCAGTAAGGCCTTTGTCACCACTTCCCACAGCAATCTGCTGGAGAAGCTGGCAGCTTACAGCATAGACAGGTGGACTCTTCAGTGGGTTAAAAACTGGCTGGATGGCCGAGCCCAGGGAGTTGTGGTGAATGGAGTGAAATCCAGTTGGCGACTGGTCACGAGTGGTGTCCCTCAGGTGTTGGTTTTGG
>NW_008633628.1:0-1237 GCF_000691845.1 Merops nubicus | reverse complement strand
CTAAAGGATTCTAGGATTTTATGACTTCTTGACTGCAGAGGGATTTTTGCTCATCTTGGTTCTTGCTCACCTTTCAATGCTCAGCTATTTACAAGCACCAGGTATCACTTACTGCAGTCCCTGGGCTGTAATTTTGGGCCAGGCAGGATTGGAGCTGGCTGGAACCCCCCGTGTGAGCTGCCTGTAGAAAGCACCAGAACACCTCTCCACGAAAAACAACTTAGAAGCCACTTGATCTGCAAGTTCCTTCTGTGCTGTAAAAATCAAGAAGCATCAGTTACAAAAAACACTCAAAAGCTGCTTTGGGCATGATTTTCCCTGTGTGTTAGGAAAGGAAAAGTCTCCTCTTCCCCAAGATCTGCTCCATCAGCCTGAATCCTCTTGCTATAGGCTGTTGATTGGCCTCTGGCAAATTAAGATTGCTTTAGTTAAAGCAGCAAAAAGGCAAAATACCCAGACACAGCCTGGATTTATCTGGGAGCTGGGATGTTGCTTTCTAATCACTGTCTTATTATTAAAAAAATGTTTTAAAAGCCTCAAAATTATTAAAAGAGAGCTCACCAGTGAGCTCGTGTGCAGCAGCAAATTAACTCCAGTTGCTTGTGAAGCTTCTGGAGATGAAGCTGGGTTCAGATCTGGATTCTGATAGTGCCTTCCTCATTTACCAACAGCCTGAAAGAAAACTCACTCTTTAAAATCAGTTATTTACAAACCAGTGGTTATGTCTGTGCAACCTTGCATGACTTGGATATTTTCTAGGCTCTTTTTTGAAATATTTTCTGTGGCAGAAAGACCCCACTGAAAATTTGGGTTTATTTTTAAAGCTGTATTATTTCCCTTATGATTTAGGATGGGGGGTAATGGCTTTGAGCTAGAAAAGGGCAGATTGAGGGTAGACATGAGGAAAAAGTTCTTCAGTGTGAGGGTGACAGATCCCTGGAATAGGTTGCCCAGAGAGGTGGTGGAGGCCCCATCCCTGGGGACATTCCAGACCAGGCTGGAGGAAGCTCTGAGCAGCTTGATCTAGTTGGAGATGCCCCTGCTTGTGGTGGGGGGTTGGACTAGATGAGCTTTGGAGGTCCCTTCCAGCCCAGACACTCTGTGATTCTATGATTTAGACCCCTGAAATTCCAGGCAGGAATTTTAATTAGATGAAACATTCCAGTTTGGCTGCAAGGAGGAGATCAGATGAAGTGATGGTACAAACATTTGTGGCTCTTTTCCTGCCACACTTTAA